>NC_090652.1:199885706-200180706 GCF_040937935.1 Hyperolius riggenbachi | reverse complement strand
TATATAGCATTGTGTGTACTGCCACTGTGCACCTCGCTCAGCCACGCTATATATAGCATTGTGTGTACTGCCACTGTGCACCTCGCTCAGCCACGCTATATATAGCATTGTGTGTACTGCCACTGTGCACCTCGCTCAGCCACGCTATATATAGCATTGTGTGTACTGCCACTGTGCACCTCGCTCAGCCACGCTATATATAGCATTGTGTGTACTGCCACTGTGCACCTCGCTCAGCCACGCTATATATAGCATTGTGTGTACTGCCACTGTGCACCTCGCTCAGCCACGCTATATATAGCATTGTGTGTGCTGCCACTGTGCACCTCGCTCAGCCACGCTATATATAGCATTGTGTGTGCTGCCACTGTGCACCTCGCTCAGCCACGCTATATATAGCATTGTGTGTGCTGCCACTGTGCACCTCGCTCAGCCACGCTATATATAGCATTGTGTGTACTGCCACTGTGCACCTCGCTCAGCCACACTATATATAGCATTGTGTGTACTGCCACTGTGCACCTCGCTCAGCCACGCTATATATAGCATTGTGTGTACTGCCACTGTGCACCTCGCTCAGCCACGCTATATATAGCATTGTGTGTACTGCCACTGTGCACCTCGCTCAGCCACGCTATATATATAGCATTGTGTTTTCTGACACTCTGTGTACACGGCTTAGCCTGACTAATATAGCATTGTGTGTACTGCCACTGTGCACCTCGCTCAGCCACGCTATATATAGCATTGTGTGTACTGCCACTGTGCACCTCGCTCAGCCACGCTATATATAGCATTGTGTGTACTGCCACTGTGCACCTCGCTCAGCCACGCTATATATAGCATTGTGTGTACTGCCACTGTGCACCTCGCTCAGCCACGCTATATATAGCATTGTGTTTACTGCCACTCTGTGTACACCGCTCAGCCAGACTATATACCGTTGTTTACTGACACTCTGTGTACACCGCTCAGCCAGACTATATACCGTTGTTTACTGACACTCTGTGTACACCACTCAGCCAGACTATATACCATTGTTTACTGACACTCTGTGTACACGGCTCAGCCTGACTATAAAGCATTGTGTGTACTGCCACTGTGCACCTCGCTCAGCCACGCTATATATAGCATTGTGTTTAATGACACTCTGTGTACACGGCTTAGCCAGACTATATAGCATTGTGTGTACTGCCACTCTGTGTACACCGCTCAGCCAGACTATATACCGTTGTTTACTGACACTCTGTGTACACCGCTCAGCCAGACTATATACCGTTGTTTACTGACACTCTGTGTACACCGCTCAGCCAGACTATATACCATTGTTTACTGACACTCTGTGTACACGGCTCAGCCTGACTATAAAGCATTGTGTGTACTGCCACTGTGCACCTCGCTCAGCCACGCTATATATAGCATTGTGTTTAATGACACTCTGTGTACACGGCTTAGCCAGACTATATAGCATTGTGTGTACTGCCACTCTGTGTACACCGCTCAGCCAGACTATATAGCATTGTGTTTACTTCCACTCTGTGTCTGCTGGGCCTGGGAACAGTAGTACACCGCTCACCCGCCACTGTATAGCATTGTGCTCTGTGTCGCTGCTGGGAATAGTGGTACTGTATAGCATTTCTGTACTGCCACTGTACTGCTGCCAGTCAGCGTGTACTGTAAGGATAAGTGAAATGAGGAAGAAATCCGGTGAAAGAGGAAGGGGCAAGGGAAGAGGTGTTTCCCCTGACGGTTCACGTACAGGCCACAGGGGAGCACCCAAGAAAACCCACTCAATACCGCCCATGTTGTCCAGGACAACAACCCTCACAAATCCAAAAGAACAGGACCAGATAATTACTTGGATGACCTCTCAAGCGTCCAGCAGTGGGTTAAGCAGCACCAGCACATCACGCACGAGGTCCGAGTCCTCAGCCAGTTACAAGGAGCCAGTGGGTACAAAGCTGACACAACCGGCAGCGACACCACGCACACAACTGCCAGATAACCAGTCCTATGAATTACCTCAGGACACAATGGGGTATTCGCAGGAGCTATTCCCAGCCCAACAAACTTCCACCTTTCAAAGGTCAATGGAGGAACAGCCAGAAATGTTGTGCCCGGATTCACAACCATTAACTGTGGGAAATGCACTGCGCACTGAAATACAAGGCGAGTCCGAGGAGGACTCGGAAACCCAAATCCCAGAGCAAGTTGGGCAGGAGGGGTTGCAATTGCAGGAGGTCGGCCGACAAGATCTGGAAGACGACGTTGGAGTGAGCTGCGCAGAGGTTGTTCTGGGGAGCTCTACTCCACGGCGGCGGCCCCCCACAATGACATATGACGAGTTTGAGGAGATGGAAGAGGAGGGTATGGACAATGTGGACAGAGACCCAGATTTTATTTGTGAACATCGCCGTCGTAGCAGCAGCACAGATGAGTCTGTTGAAGAACCCACTGCTGCACGAGTTCGCCTTGTGCCACAAGGTAGGCGGCGCGCAATTTCAGGCACCACAAGCGTGGAAGTTAGAGTGAGAGGCAAAAGAGGAGGAAACAGAAATCGCCAGCAAGGAGGCAGGTGCTCCAAAGTCTGGGCTTTCTTTGAAGACTGCACTGAGGATGTTACCATGGCGATTTGCAAGGTGTGCAAGACTCACCTGAGCAGGGGGAAAAGTATTAACAACCTCTCCACCACCAGCATGAGCCGCCACATGCTATCCAAACATCCCACTCTGTGGGCAAACGCGGCAGGACAGGGTACCAGCAACACTGCCTCCCTTGGGTTCACCAGACTCACCACCAGACCCGCCTCAGCAGCAGCAGTAGCCCAGCCATTGCGTGGTTCACAACATTCACAAACATCAGACGACGCTGACACTGTCACTTTCCGGAGTAGTGCTCTTGAGGTCTCCCAGTGTTCATCAAACACAACAACCAACAGCCCTTCCGTGTGCAGCGCTACGGTTCAGTTGTCTGTGTCGGAGATGTTTGAGCGCAAGAGGAAATTGCCAGCAAATGACCCCCGGGCCGTGGCAGTAACAGCCAGCATAGCCAAGCTCCTGGCCTGCGAAATGCTGCCATATCGAGTGGTGGAGACAAACAGCTTCAAAGGCATGATGTCAGTGGCCATCCCACGTTACGTGGTTCCCAGCCGCTACCACTTTGCGCGCTCTGCAGTGCCTGAGTTGCATGAGCACGTGGTCAGCAAAATAACCCGAAGCTTGAAGAATGCCGTTGCCTGCAAGGTTCACCTCACCACTGACACTTGGACGAGTGCGTTCGGCCAGGGTCGATACATCTCCCTTACCGCGCACTGGGTGAACCTTGTGGAGCCTGGCAGCGATTCCTCACCTGCTACGGCGCGGGTGTTGCCCACGCCGCAAACAGCTGCACCGCCGTCCCTCCCACTGGATAACAACAGCAGCACCTACCTCTCTGACTCCTTCTCCTCCAACGCATCTCAAAGCTGTACCTCATCCGGAAACGCTAACCCAGCAGCAGTAGGATCGTGGAAGCAGTGCAGCACAGCTGTTGGCATGCGTCAGCAAGCGTTGCTGAAGCTGATCTGCCTTGGGGATAAGCAGCACACAGGGGAGGAAATTTGGAAGGGAATAAAGGAACAGACGGATTTGTGGCTGGCACCGCTGGACTTGAAACCGGGCATGGTTGTGTGTGATAATGGGAGTAATCTCATTCACGCTTTAAGGTTGGCTAAGCTGACACACATCCCTTGCCTGGCGCACGTGATGAACCTAGTAGTTCAGCGGTTCCTGAGGACATACCCAGGCGTGGCCGATCTTCTGTTGAAGGTGCGTCGAGTGGCCAAACATTGTAGAAATTCCAGTACTGCTTCGGGGGCACTCGCCAAGATGCAGGAGCGCTTCAATCTCCCCCACCATCGCTTGCTGTGTGATGTCCCTACGCGCTGGAATTCTACGCTGCACATGCTAGCACGCTTTTGTGAGCAGAAGAGTGCAGTGGTCCAGTACATGACGGCGCAGTACCGAGGTGCATCCGGACAGCTGCCAAGCTTCTGTGGATCCGATTGGGCCAACATGTTGGACCTCTGCCAAGTCCTCCAAAATTTTGAGCAATCCACATTGCTTGTGAGCAGTGACAACTCTTCAGTCAGCATTACCATACCACTGCTGTGTTTACTGAAGAGGTCAATGTTGAAAATCAAGGAAACAGCTGTCATGATGCAACTGGGGGAATCTGAAGGAGAAAACGATCAGCGTGATGGTACCAACATCAGGCCATCCGCCTCAGGGAACGCTGGCCCCAGCAGCTATGACGAAGAAGAGGAGGAGGAACAGCTGGAGTTGGAGCAAGAATTTCATGCCACCACTGACGAGGGCCAGAGCAGTGCACGTTGGACTTCCACAATTCAGCGCGAATGGTCAGCAGAAGCAGACCAGGAGGAAGGTGACGACTATGATGCATCACAACAACTATCACAACGCTCACAAGAGGATGATGAGGATTCTGGTAGGACTCTTGCACACATGGCTCAATTCATGCTAGACTGCATTGAACGCGACCCACGCATTGTGCGCATTCTGGACAACACCAATTACTGGGTTTATACCCTTCTGGATCCACGGTACAAACACAATGTTCCAAAACTGCTTGAAGAAAGAGTCAGACAGGTCAAAATGGAAGAATACCAGCAGGCCCTTGTGGAGACTTTAGAGAGGAGATTGACATCCTCCCCCTCCTCTAGCCAGTTGTACGCCGACAGACTGACTTCCGCAAACCCAGGACGACCAGGAGGGCAGAAAACAACGCAAGCCGCAGCTAGTGCCCAAAAGGGAACGGTATCGGCAGTGTCCTTGGAGTGGGAAAATTTTCTGACACCCATGCAGCAGCAGCCCACTGAACAGGAAGCGTGCAGATCCACCTCCAACACCGATCGCCTGGAGAAGATGGTCAAGGACTACATGTCAGATGACGTAGCTGTGTCGAACAATCCATCTGCACCCTTCAACTATTGGGTATCGAAGCTAGACACCTGGCACGAACTTGCAATGTACGCAATAGAGGTGCTGGCTTGCCCGGCAGCCAGCGTTATGTCAGAACGCTGTTTCAGTGCTGCCGGAGGCATCGTCACAGATCGGCGTATCCGCCTCTCCACAGAAAATGCAGACCGTCTGACTCAAATTAAAATGAATCAATCCTGGATTGGAAACGACTACGCAACACTCCAGGACCCCAACCAAGTAACATGACCAATGAACATCTGGGATGGTGTAGCGTTACCGGTCCCTGTTTATTGAACCTCTCATCTGTATTACATTTATGACTGCATGGCGGCAAAAAGCATTGCTGCTATATCCGCACGCTTTTTGTCCTCATGCAAGGCCTGGGTTGTTGTGTCTCACAAAGCGTGGCCTTCTCCTCCTGCGCCTGCTCCTGTTCCATCACGTGTGCTGCTGCTGCTGCTGGGTTAGCGTTGCCGGTCCCTGTTTATTGAACCACTTATCTTTATTACATTTATGACTGCATGGCGGTACCTCATGCAAGGCCTGGGTTGTTGTGTCTCACAAAGCGTGGCCTTCTCCTCCTGCGCCTGCTCCTGTTCCATCACGTGTGCTGCTGCTGCTGCTGGGTTAGCGGTGCCGGTCCCTGTTTATTGAACCTCTTATCTTTATTACATTTATGACTGCATGGCGGTACAAAGCATGCTATCCGCACGCTTCTTGTCCTCATGCAAGGCCTGGGTTGTTGTGTCTCACAAAGCGTGGCCTTCTCCTCCTGCGCCTCCTCCTGTTCCATCACGTCTGCTGCTGCTGGGTTAGCGTTGCCGCGTGGTCCCTGTTTATTGAACCACTTATCTTTATTAAATTTATGACTGCATGGCGGTACAAAGCATGCTATCCGCACGCTTCTTGTCCTCATGCAAGGCCTGGGTTGTTGTGTCTCACAAAGCGTGGCCTTCTCCTCCTGCGCCTGCTCCTGTTCCATCACGTGTGCTGCTGCTGGGTTAGCGTTGCCGGTCACTGTTTATTGAACCACTTATCTTTATTACATTTATGACTGCATGGCGGTACCTCATGCAAGGCCTGGGTTGTTGTGTCTCACAAAGCGTGGCCTTCTCCTCCTGCGCCTCCTCCTGTTCCATCACGTCTGCTGCTGCTGGGTTAGCGTTGCCGCGTGGTCCCTGTTTATTGAACCACTTATCTTTATTAAATTTATGACTGCATGGCGGTACAAAGCATGCTATCCGCACGCTTCTTGTCCTCATGCAAGGCCTGGGTTGTTGTGTCTCACAAAGCGTGGCCTTCTCCTCCTGCGCCTCCTCCTGTTCCATCACGTCTGCTGCTGCTGGGTTAGCGTTGCCGCGTGGTCCCTGTTTATTGAACCACTTATCTTTATTAAATTTATGACTGCATGGCGGTACAAAGCATGCTATCTGCACGCTTCTTGTCCTCATGCAAGGCCTGGGTTGTTGTGTCTCACAAAGCGTGGCCTTCTCCTCCTGCGCCACCCTCCTCCTGTTCCATCACGTGTGCTGCTGCTGGGTTAGCCTTACCGGTCCTTTTTCCTGGAACCTCTTATATGTATTACATTTATGACTGCATGCCGACAAAAAGCATGTTACCTGTGCAAAGAAAACAGACATTTCCCGCATTTAAAAGACAGTTTTCCCTTTGAAACTTTAAAATCGATTTTCTCAAAAACTATAAGCTCTTTTTGCTAATTTTTTTTCCTCTTGTACCCACTCCCAAGGTGCACATACCCTGTAAATTTGGGGTATGTAGCATGTAAGGAGGCTTTACAAAGCACAAAAGTTCGGGTCCTCATTGACTTCCATTATGTTCGGAGTCCGGGTCGAACACCCGAACATCGCGGCCATGTTCGGCCTGTTCGGCCCGAACCCGAACATCTAGATGTTCGCCCAACACTAGCTGGTGCATGGCTGAAGCGATCCATCAGGCTAATCTTTGCATGGGGGGGGGGGGGGTTGCTGTACACATGCTGGATTCTCGGCACAGGCGGTAGTTATTTGTCACCTCTGCTGTGTTTCATCTAGTGTGTGTAGGGGGATTGTACTACAGAGATGTAGTAAAATTGAATAGTAGTTGTACAATCAGATTATAAATTGTATATCCAACATAAATGTAGTTATTTTGGAAAGTTTAGGAATGTGACAGTTAAAAAATAATGTCAGAAGTGGGGTTTTGCTGTATGGATATGATTAGGACATTTAATTATTTGTTTTTCTTTTTAATATTGCAATGTAGATCAGGGATATCCATGTAATACTATATGATATGCCATTCTTTTTTTCTCCAAAGAGTCTTAATATTCCTTAGTGTTATAATGTTTCAAGTTTCCTATATTTTTTATTTAAGATATAACATTCTGTTAAAGAAGAAGCCCTTTGTTAAGTAAATATCAAAATATGGTGATACTGTGAAACGTGACCTGCATTACATAAATGCAAACACACATGGGTCTACAGAGACTGAGCATATGAATGGCTCCAAATTCTTGTGTGGTCCAAAAGGTTATATGCTGCATATTTCATGTGTATATTGTCCTGTCTATCAGATAATATGTGGAGGAAAAATCACAAGAGAACATTACTGGTTCAGATATGACTGAACAAAATGTCAAAGCATGTTTATGTTCTAGGCACCATATTACTGCTGCTCTCGCAGATCCGCTATTTCTTTTAAATATATTTCTCTCAAAGCACACGTTCCATCTGCAAGACCAGCAAGACTCGCACTAAAGGTGGCCACTAACGATCCAATTTCTAGAGAAAAATTGTTCAAGCAATCAGAACAATCAGTGATCAGAACAAGTGAAATCGTTCACTACACCATCAATGAACCAATCTTTACTTCCTATCTATCACAACCAACAAGAAAAAACAAATTTTGGTTATACGAAAATTCAATCGGACAAATTGTTTTTATAATTGTTCGTAATCGATTGTGTCCATCAACAGAGATCATTTACAACCAATCTGATCAGAATTTCTGATCGCTAGAACAATTTTTCGCTCGAAATTTCAATTTCTAGCCAAAAATCATTCGAGCAATCAGAAATTCTGATATAAAGAAAAATTGTTCACTACACCATCAACGAACCAATCTTTGCTTCTTACCTATCACACAACCAATCAAGAAAATCCAAATTTTGGTTTGACAAAAATCCAGTCAGACAATTTTTTTTATAATCATTCATAATCGTTTGATTGTGCCCATCAACTGAGATTATTTTCAACCAATCCGATCAGAATTTCTGATCGCTCAAATGCTTTTTTACTAGAATTTGGACCATTAGTGGCCACTTTTAGTCTAGTGATCGCTAGGGATCATTTTGTGTGATAGTTCAGAAATGATCATGGTACAGACATTCTTTATGGCAATTTGACAAGCAGCTGGTTCTGTTAAGGGAGAAGGGATGAGGATGCCTACGGGGTCGCTGCTACAGGAACTTCAATTAAATAACAAGAGTGGTTCGGCAAGCGAGATCAAACATGAGTGGCTGGGTTGTGTAATGGTTAAGGGCTCAGCCTCTGACACAGGAGACCAGGGTTCGAATCTCGACTCTGCCTGTTCAGTAAGCCAGCACCTATTCAGTAGGGGACCTTGGGCAAGTCTCCCTAACACTGCTACTGCCTATAGAGCGCGTCTTAGTGGCTGCAGCTCTGGTGCTTTGAGTACGCCAGGAGAAAAGCGTGATATAAATGTTATTTGTCTTGTCTTGTCTTGATAGATCTAACAATTCATTAACAATTTTATGTGACACCGGAATTCAAACTATATTTAATTTTACCCAACATGATCACAACCAATCATCTTAAGTCATAAAAATCTAATATATGGGCTTTAGATTTATCTGTGTGATAGCAGTCTCTAATAAGGACGCCAATAAGTACTCTCTCTGTATTGCATGCACAATGTCACATTTTTTTTTCTGGCTTATCTGCAGTGACACTATTCAGCCTCAGCTTTCAGGGTGAAATGCCTTGTGACCCTTGTTCTCAGAACACAAAGGCTGCAGGTATGTGAGTGAAGAGTCCTGTGGTACTGCTTTATGCCCAGACAGCACAAACAAAGGAATGCAGGAGTCTTTGACATTGATACAATACCATTAGTTCCTCAGTGCCATGTAGACATAATGCACATAGAGTATGTGAGTAAAGCTACACACACAATTACAATCTTTGCTGCTCCAAATGATCTTTACAGATAGTTTCAGGTGACATATAATTTGCTGACATCTTTGGGTGACTCATGTTGGGTGATATATTGTATTTCCTACTCCTTTGACCAAGTTGCAAGGTCTGCCAGTGTATTTACAGCATTTTAGTTATTTTATGTAGTGTTCATTACGTCAAAATCAAGTGTGAAGAGGTGTTGAGGAGGAGATGTGTCTTCCCTGGGAAATACTGGTGTGAACATCAAGTAGTTTATAGCACTAACCAGATTGTGACTGTTTAATATACGATTGTGGAGAGACAGAACTGTCAGGGCATCCCCAAAAATCAATTGCAGCCTTGATAGCGTCCCACCACCTTTCCCTTCACAAAATAACAAGTCCTCCAAAAGTATCCCCTCTATAATCAAATATCAGATGCAGCCTTAATATTTTCCCCTTCCACCCCCTCCACCACCACTTTCCACTCCACTCAGGTGCTCCCTAATATTTAATCCGTATTTAAATCAATAATTCCCTTCCCCTGCCCATGTAAGGACAGCCCCTAAATATTCCTCAAATATTCCAGACATAATTCCTATTATAGTCAAATATCAGATGCAGCCTCAATATCCCTTCTTATTCCCCCAATATAATACAAGCCCCTATAAAAGAAATACCCCCAAGAAAAAAAAATGTACCTTAATAATGCCCCCATCTGCACATAAGAAATTCCCCAAAACAATGACCCAAAACAATACTCTCTCATCAGTGCCTCCTTTGCATATCCCCCCCCCCACACACACACACACACACCACCTTCATAGTTCTCCATGTAACAAGTGCCAAGTGGACCTGCAAACAAATAATCCTAAAATGACTCTCCAAAAAAACGTTAATATACCCTTTCACATTAAATGTGCCCCAAAACAAGTGCAGAACTTCCTTTACTTAACAACACCCTAAAAGCTAATGCTTTATTTAAGACTCATTTCCTCACATAAGGGTCCATATGCAATTTACTTTTTCTCCTGAGTTTCCTCCTAGGAGATAATTTTTCATCTTCTATTTAGAATGACTTTCTGCACTTTGCAATTTTAAAAGTATTGAAAAGTAGGTTAAAAAGAACTATCAAAATTATTTTAATTATTTTCTTGCTTCCTGGTGGTTTTAAGGGCCTAGGAGAAAATTCAAGAGAAAAAGGTAATTGCATATGGGCCTAGATGTCCACCTTCTCCTCACAAATAGGACTGCTGTGACCTGTAACATTGTCACAGGATGGCAGATTGAAGATTTGAGTTGGACCACTGAATATTCCTGGCGCATCACTTCCTGTAAGGTAGAATGGCCAAGGATGTACAATGTTGCAGAGGTCATGTTTTTCAGATCTCTGGCTTTTGAACCACCAATAATTAACAGGACACAGATTAGGAAACAGATGGCAGGTGGTCTAATGGTCTGGGTGTGGCTATTCTGATGCTTGCATTGACAGAATTAGTGTGTTGCTTCACATTTATTCTTAAACTATATAATTTCTCTGTTCTAAAATACCTACATTTTAATAGCATTGTAACTATTAGTGTTACATACTTACAAACACAAGCAGATACAGAATTAGTGCACGTGTTTAGTAAACTTATATTTTTCTACCCAAAAAAATTACATGTTTTAAAATATCTACAATATTTTTATTGTAGTATTGCTACTATTGTGCAGTAGAACTAGGGAGTGGTGTAAATACAATCATAAAGATTATCCATCTGTGGAGTGACTGTCCATGTTCGGAGCTTTCCTTGGAGATAAAAAAAAAAACACTCAAAATATTTTTGTCGGATTAACTTCAGTTCACTATTAATTTTTTGCTTATTTATAAAAGGTTCATAAAGGTGCACCATTGTGATACAATGTTTGTTTTCTCTATTTTAAGGTGGGATCAGCTGCAGTGGTGTTCAGAAATATTCTGTCTGTTAGCTATTTGTGCCAGGCAGTCTGCAGATCTTCATATGAGATTGCTGGTCACCACAGTACCATTATTGGTAGCTTTGCCTGAACTGTCTTCCTATTACTTTTATACTGTAATGAATAGCGGAGACACCGCCGCGCGGGTAAGAGGCAGGGCGGCTGTCTCCGCGTGCAAGCCGGCGGCGTTGCGTGGCAACGTGTCACTGGTTCGCCTGGTCCTTCTAGTGCCCACAGATGGAGAGCTACATGTGCGTGCGCCAGGCGACAGGACCTTTATACCAGCAGAAGGAGAATCAGCTGATCAGGCTGATCAGCTGATCCCAGCTGGACTCTGGATTGGCTGAGTGCTGGGGCGGCACTGCGGAGTGCTGCAAGTATATATAGGACTTGCTTCTCAGTTGCAGGTTGTCTGTCATTGCGAATACTTACGTGTGAGCACTCAGACCTCAGTCAGATCTTACAGTGTGTTAGAACCAGCCGGAGCTGGGAATTCACACTTAGCCAGATTCCGCTTTACCTCTATTGTATTATTGTACTGTTATTATCTAGACTAGTTCCAGGGTGTTGAGACCAAGGACCTCACACCTAGGATTAGGAACTGTGTTACTACTGTTATTATCTAGACTAGTTCTCGGGTGTTGAGACCAAGGACCTCACACCTAAGATTAGGAACTGTGTTACTACTGTTATTATCTAGACTAGTTCTCGGGTGTTGAGACCAAGGACCTCACACCTAAGATTAGGAACTGTGTTACTACTGTTATTATCTAGACTAGTTCCAGGGTGTTGAGACCAAGGACCTCACACCTAAGTTTAGGAACTGTGTTACTACTGTTATTATCTAGACTAGTTCCAGGGTGTTGAGAGCAGGGACCTCGCACCTAAGATTAGGAACTGTGTGACTACTGTTATTATCTAGACTAGTTCCTGGGTGTTGAGACCAAGGACCTCACACCTCATACTAGGATTGTTCTATACGGTTACCTGTTATAATCCCTGGCTTGGCTGATCACTCTCCTGCCTACTGATTCGGTACCTTGCCTATCTGTCTACCCGTTGCCAATCTTGCCTGAACCCGAATACCGTATCAGTCTTCTGTTTATGTACTTTATCTGCTCGTGTGTTGCCGACTCGGCCTGTATGACCCTTCTGGCTGTCACTCGTCCCTTGGGTGAGCAGCCTCACTGTACTCCCTACGACACCAACCCTCTAGGTGTCCATTTACTGTAAATTCTACCTGCTCCACAAGAAGACCTCCTGCAGTCCAGTCAGAGGGCTCTAACCCATAGGAGTCCACTGGCTGCAGTACAGTCTGATTCCCAAATCCATCAGGGAATCCCTGGCTGCAGTACAGTCTCCATCTCTTCCTCTTTAAGAGGTTAGTTTCAACATAGTCAGAGGCCACCTGCTCCTCAGGTGTCCACTGGCTGCAGTGCAGTCCAATTCCCTGCTCTTCAGGGAATTCTCGGCTGCAGTGGTGTCTGTATCTCCCGCTCCTCGGGAGATCACTTATCTTACTGTTGCACCAAACACTTACACTACATTAGGTGTCCTGTGTCAAGCTATACGTGTATTATTGGTGATTCTGCAGATCACCATATAATCAGGTATAGCATCTGTATTATTGGTGATACTGCAGATCACCAATAATCAGATATTCTCTGTGTGCTGACACCAATCGTTACATATACTCACAGTTAATTACCCTTTTCTCCACCTCCTTCCAGGGAACCTACTCACCTGGCTACCGGTGCTTACCCCCTGTGGTTAACCAATGCACAACGGGATGAAATTAAAAGAATAAATGAGGGAAGCACTCTTGCTTGCCAATATATCTATATTGTAAATAACATTACATTACACAAACATTTTTTTAATTTTCGAGCTACTCGCTCAGCTCAAAAACGTTTGTGTACTGTTGTGTTCAATATAGATGTATTGCCAAGTATGAGTGGTTCCCTCTTTTATTCTTTTTCTTGTTACTTTTAGCCATATTAAATGTGAGTAGACAATAACTAAATACTTCATTTTGAATGTTAATATACATAAGAAATTATATATATGTGGAAGAACTGCCCAGGTTGTCGGAAGCAGGAGACAAGGGAGCCAAGCTGCATACAATGGTAAAGGAGACTCTGCTTTATCGGTTGAAAGTATTATTATTATTATTTTTTTTTATTTATATAGCGCCAACATATTCCGCAGTGCTTTACAAAGCACAATAAGACGACAAGGGGAACATACAGTAGATATACTAACAAATTGTAAAACAGAGTTCCAAGCAGCACAAATATTGTGACAAAAACAGTAAACATTAGGAGGAGGACCCTGCCCTTGCGAGCTTACAATCTAGTGGGTAGTGGGGGACACATTAGGTAAGGGGGTGCAGGATGGATGAGGCAGTGACTCTTTGCCTCTGATTACATTGTGTCAAATAAGTAAATAAGGGCTATAGAATGTTATAAGCTTGTCTGAAAAGGTGTGTTTTAAGAGTGTGTTTGAAGATGTCCAGGTTTGGCGCATGATGTACAGGCTGTGGAAGAGAGTTCCAGATAAGAGATGATGCTCGTGTAAAGTCTTGGATGCGAGCATGAGAGGAGGTGATCAGCTTAGAGGCCAGGAGAATTTCTTGGGAGGAGCGGAGGTTGCGGAGGGACAATAACTTGAGATTAGTGATGAGATGTATAGAGGGTACAACTCATGGAGGGCTTTGTATGTTAGAGTCAGGAGTTTGAACAGTGGGGCTGCATTGGAAGAGCATGTGGAGAGGTGAATGAGGCAGGCCGCTGAATTTAGAAGGGATTGGAGAGGTGCTAGCCTTTTTTGTGGTAGCCCACAGAGCAGGGTGTTGCAGTAGTCTAGGCGGGAGATGATTAAGGCATGTACAAGCATCTTGGTGGCCTCTTGTCTGAGTTAGGGACGGATACGGAATATATTTTTGAGCTGGAAATAGCAGGTGGTGGTTAATGAGGCAATGTGAGGTTTAAAGGAAAGCTCTGAGTCGAGTATAACCCCCAAGCAGAGGGCCTTAGTGGTTGAGGTTATTGGGGTGTTGTCTACCGTTATGGTTGCAATTGGTGGGGGTGTAGATAGCGATGGTGGAAAAATCACAATTTCCGTTTTACTCATGTTGAGTTTAAGGAATTGGGAGGTCATAAATGCAGAAACGGCACGTAGACAGTCGGGGACTCTAGATAGGGATGACAGATCAGGAGCTGAGAGATAGATTTGGGTGTCATCCGCATAGAGGTGATACTGGAAGCCAAAAGCGTTAATTAGTTGTCCCAGGCCATGAGTGTAGACTGAGAAAAGAAGTGGCCCAAGAACAGAGCCTTGAGGAACACCAACAGACAGTGGGCTTGGGGAGGAATTGGTGTTAGAGAAGGACAGTGTAAGAGCGTCCAGAGAGATAAGAGGAGATCCAGGAATGTGCTTGTCCCTTGATTCCTAAAGATGACAGTATCTGCAGAAGCAGAGCATGATCAACCGTGTCAAAGGCAGAGGAAAGGTCAAGGAGTATTAGAATAGAGAACTGGCCTTTGGATTTAGCTACCAGTAGGTCATTAGCAACTTTCGTGAGGACAGTTTCGGTGGAATGGTGTGTGTGGAATCCAGATTGAAAGGGGTCAAGTAAGGAGTTGGTAGAGAGAAAGGCAGACAATTCTGAATGGGTGTGACGTTCTAGCAGTTTAGAAGCAAAGGGGAGGAGCGAGACAGGCCGGTAATTGGATAGAGAAGCTGGATCAAGAGAGGGTTTTTTGATAAGTGGTGTGATAATAGCTTGTTTGAATAAGGAAGGGAAAGTGCCAGTGGAGATAGAAAGATTGAATAGAATTGTTAGAGTGGGATTAAGGGAGGAGGAAAGCTGGGGGATTAGATGGGAGGGAATGGGGTCCAGGGCACAGGTAGTGAGATGAGCTTTGGAGAGTAGTGAGGAAAGACACTGTTCAGTGAGTGTGGTAAAAGATATTAGAGTGGGAGAGTGGTCTTGTGGGTCGGGGGGAAGGCAGTTAGTAGTGGGCGAGGATGCAGGCGGACAGAAGGAATCTACAGGTGATGGTTGAGCTGGTAAAAGTGGTTGCGTGTTGAAGCTATTACGTATTGCATCAATCTTGCTTGTAAAGTATGATGCAAAGTCGTCAGCTGACAGACATGTGGTAGGGGGAGGAGGTGGGGGACGAAGTAGGGAGTTAAAGGTGTTGAACAATTGTTTTGGGTTGTGGGACTGTGAGGAAATGAGCGAGGAGAAATAAGACTGCTTAGCAGAGGTGAGGGCATCCCTGAGCTCCTGCATAGTTTGTTTGTAGTGGTGGAAGTCCTCTATAGCAGTGCTCTTTCTCCAGCACCTTTCTGCCACCCTGGAGCGCCTTTTCAGCTGTTTGATTTGTTCAGTGAGCCAGGGCTGCCTGTTAGTTTGGTGGGGGCGGGTGGTGGTGAGTGGGGCAGCTGAATTCATGGCAGAGGAGACTACACTAAATAAGTAACTGGATGCTGCCTCTGGGTCAGTGTAGGATGACAGAGTACTTAGAGGTTGCAAGGCTTCAGTCAGGGTATTCAGATCCAGGTTGCGGTAGTTCCTGCGCATGACCGGATGGTGTAGTGTTGGAGGAGTTGATGGGAGAGAAGAATTGATTGAGAAGGTAAGAAGGTTGTGGTCTGAGAGGGGAAGTGGAGTGTTATGGAAGCTTGAAATAGAGCAGAGGCGGGTAAAGATAAGGTCGAGAGTGTGGCCGTATTTGTGGGTGGAAGTGGAGGACCATTGGGTGAGGTCAAACGAGGAGATGAGAGAGTGCAGTTTGGTGGCAGTAGGGCAGTTAGTGTCGATGGGTATATTAAAATCTCCAATGATGATAGAGGGTATATCAGTGGAGAGGAACTGGAGAAGCCATGCTGAAAAGTGATTAATGAAAGTAGAGGCTGGACCGGGCGGGCGGTAGATAACAGCAATCTGAATGTGGTATGGAGAGTAGAGACGGACAGCATGAACTTCAAAGGATGAGAGTGCGGGCAGTGGTGTGAGTGGCTTAAAGGAGCAGTGTTCAGAGAGGAGGATCCCCACCCCGCCTCCCTGTTTGTGGCCAGGTCTAGGGGCATGACTAAATTTTAGTCCACCGTGTGTTAAAGCAGCTGGAGACACCGTGTCTGATGGAGTTAGCCATGTCTCAGTGAGCCCCAGAAAGGTGAAAGTGTTGGAGATAAACATGTCATGAATGAAGGCCAGTTTATTACAGACTGAGCAGGAGTTCCATAGAGCCCCAGATATGGGGAGGAGAGAGCTAGGAAGTAGGGGGATGTCAATAAGGTTGTAGGTGTTCTGGGAGGGGAGGTGGTGGGGTTTGTTATTGGTGGAATGAGTTGTAGTCTGAGCAGTGTGAGGTCTAGGAGTGGGCCCTGGGTTTGGTGATATGTCCCCAGAAGCCAGGAGTAGTAGTAGGCAGAGCAGAGAGATGTGGGGGTGTGACTTGTGTGTATGAAAGTTAGGTTTAGTGAGAGCAGAGGAGGGGTAGTTTAAGCAGAGAAATAGGAATAGTTCATGGCTAGAGAGAAGGGGAGACGATAGCAGAGAGGGAGCAATGTGTATGGTGTTGCTGGCAGTGGGAGGATGAAGTGACATGTGAATTTTCAGGAGCAGGAGGCAAAATGAAGTGGTTGAGAGAAACATCTTATACATTCTGAAGTGCTAAATAGGGAGATCGATAGCTGACAGCAGGAGGGTGGGGTATGTTTAGATACAGGAATTGCAGAAACAGGCAAGCATATGGTGAAGCAGATAAAAAACAGTTGATTAGCAAACCATGTAACCGAAGTGCAGAGTCTCCTGGCAGTTCCCTCTGTTCCCTTCTGGTTCAATTCTGTTCTAATTCGGGTCTTTTGCTGTGCACTTCAAATCATGCACTTAAAATTAATGCACATCTGACTACAGTCATTTCTGATTTAGAAACCAGATTGAATAGACAGCAGAAGGGATGGAGGTGTGTGCAGGAATGAGGATCAGGTGTGAATGGCCAGGCATGGGCTGTGGGAGGCTGGGTCAGTCTACAGACATGCAAAGTATAAAATGTCCAATCTTTTTTTGCCAAGCAATGGACAGCAACACGTCAAAAGCTTTTGACGTGTTGCTCTTTCTTGCTTGGCAAATAAAGATTGGACATATTATACTTTCAACCGGTGAAGCGGAGTCTCCTTTACCATTGTATAGATAGGTATCTGTTTTTCGTGTATGTTACGGCCAGAACCCAAAGTCTGGCCACTTCGGGTTCTGGCCGGTCACAACGCGAATTGGCCAGCTGATTCGGCCAATATGCGAAATGATCCTCCATTTCGGACTTTAGCCGGCCAGAACGCGTTGTAACTAAATGTGGCCGGCCAAATCCCGAAGCTCACCGCTCTGCAAGTTTCCCCGCTCAGTTCTCCCCGCGTTGCTCAGGTCTCGCTGCGCTGTCAGTTCTCCCCGCGCTGCTTAGGTCTCGCTGCGCTGTCAGTTCTCCCTGCGCTGCTCAGGTCTCGCTGCGCTGTCAGTTCTGTCCGCGCTGCTCAAGTCTTGCTGCTGTCAGTTCTCCCCGCTGTCCCATGAGGGACAGGTCCCAGGCTTGTACCGCTGCCATGCCGCCGCAAGGTACCTCCTCCTCCTCTTCCCGCTGTACGCCGCCATCCAAATCCGCCTCCTCTCCCTGCGTCCTCACCACAGGGCTTCTTTTCATGCGGCCGGCTGGGTCTGGGGCTGCAGCTGCTTTCTCTATCTCCTGCATGATGGACCCATTCCTCCGCTGTCACTTTATCTCGATTCACTGATATCTCGTCGGAACACCGGCTGATCCCCAACAATTCACCGCTCCCTGCGGCCTTATGAAAAGTGGACCTGAACTCTTGCAGGGGAGGGGACAGAAGGAAAACATATAGGAATGCACCCCGTATGTATAAGAGTTTAGCCTGTTAATTCCCATTCATCTGGGTATAATCACAAGTTGTAATTTGATCTGTTACCTGACCACCACAGCAGAGCAGCTAAATCTGAAAGCACAGGATGTTAAACATATGTCTGCTTCCATGAAAGCAGGAAGTAAATACACAGCAGATGTATTGCAGGATTTGTATCAGCTGTAACAAAGAATGTTTTTCTTTAAAGAGAGCCCGAGGTGGGCTCATAATAATAATAATAAAAAAAAATCTACCTCATCTGGGGGGCTGCACGGAGCAGGTAGCCGCCAAAACCGCCGCTCCTGTGGCCCGCACTGGCTCACTTTCACTTTTCCGACCTCTGGGTCACGACACTGGAAGGAGAGATTGAAACTCTCTTTCAGCGTGCAGGGAGGCGGGGGCCTCTTGAAAGGTTCTTATGCTGTTGTGTATCTTTCAGAGCAGAGAGGAAGTTCAGAGTGCCATTCATGGTGCTGGACAGGACCCGGGATGTTCTGGGATTTGTGCGTTTTGGACTTTGGCCGTTTCTAGAACTGGCCAGCCAATGTCAGAAATTCCCAGCATTTTGGACTTTGGCCGACGTCAAATCGGCCAGTTCTAGAAACAGCCGGCCAATTCTAGAATTGGCCAATTTCTGGCTTTGGCCGTAACATATACACCAAGAAATGCAAAAAAGAATACTCACCATAAATAGTCATAAAAACATGTTTTTGCAACAATGGTCATTAATGTGGACCACTGCCTTTTTGTGTCCTAACAAAATCCTTCATAAATAAAAGAAAAAAAAAGAGCTTTATACTGAAGAGACTAAACCAATTAGCAAATTTAGGGTCTCTGTGTCCAGCTGCAACAATTTAGTCAGTATCCATCACTGAAAATCAGAAGTGTTCAATTTGAATCCTAATTGGAGAATATGATAAAGACTTTAATAATTAGTAAGGAAACAATAGGAAAAAAGGAGCTGAGCATTTGAATGGGGACAGAGGAAAGTTTTCAATCAAAGACAACAAATGTTACCGTTTTTGTTAAAAATTTTAATTGAAATGCATGTTGCTTGTTTGTGAAGTTTTGCACTAAAACTAAACTTTTTTAAACGGAAGTTCCTCATTTGCCCCATTTGCTTTGCCTGACAGTTATACAAAGGCTTTTAGAGACCTGTATGAATAGTAATGCCAAGGGTGTGATCTCACCTGTGCTTTGCTGCTGTGCAAACAACTACTCACTAACTGAGAAAGAGTATTGCTGGGAGGAGAGTGTAATCAGCTCATACTCATATGACATAACAGAACAGAATATTCCTGAATGCCTGTTACATACAAATGTACTTATTTGCCTGATAAACGCCTAATAAAGTAATTTTCCCTTCCCTGGCCATTTCAGTTAAACCCGTATTGCAACTGAACTGAAAATTGAACATATAAGCCAGTCAAAATGTAATACTGTGTTAGGTGATTTTTTTGTGTAATGGAAATAATTAAGACATGCAGCCTGAGTAGTTAAACTTATCAGAAAAAGAACTTGTGTGTTAAATTAAACTCTTCAGAATCCCTACTGAAGACTGAAAAATACTGCTGCAGGCCAGAATGCCACTGATAGAATGACACTGGCACTTTGAATTTTAAAGAAAGTTGTGATGGAGCTATAGCAGAACCACACTGTCAGCTCAGATATGCTTTCTCGCTGGAGAAACATACAACTATGCTAAGTTATACACATGTTTGTAGGGACATTTTATTTTTTGCAATTACATTATTTGCTGAAGGTAGATGATGTTTTTTTTCTACATTAACTGCAGTTACAGATCACATACTCAATTTGATGAGGCTCAATGTGGATAAAATAATGATTTACATTAGGTTTTGGCTTAATAGGCTAATAAAAAATGTGGTATTCTTTGAGCTGTGGAGAGGAGGAGCGGTCACCCGGCGACGCAGCTTCCTGCCCTTACTATATGCTTTGATCCACTGGCAGAGTTTGTGTGAAATTTTTACCTTTTTAATGGACTAAAAGTATGATTTTCACTTTATGTAGCTTTTCTGAATTCTAGTTTGGGAAGGACCTGGAGCATAGGGGGAGTGTCCCAGTTTGTGGGGAATCATAACCTTGGAGTGGTGGAGGGTTTGCCTCAAAAAACGGTGTTACACTATTTGTCGTCTTTTTTTTTTCTCTTCCTTACAAACATCTTGGTTAGGAGGCACAGGAAGACAGTGGCATGCAAGAAGATAACGGCATATGCTAAAGGGATTTTATAGTCTGTTTGGATAGTCTGACGTGACCTTGTTTTACCGGGAGTACGTTGTATAAAGATCAGCGCACGATGTAAAAACTGTTTGTTCCATAAGCGCATAATCAAGTGAATCTATATATATAAAATCGTGTGTGTGTGTGTGTGTGTGTGTGTGTGTGTGTGTGCGTGTGTGCGTGCGTGCGTGCGTGCGCCACGATCACGCAAAAACGCCTTGACCGATTTGAACGAAACTTGGTATACAGATCCCTTACTACCTGGGATGATATGTTCTGGGGGTCTCATGTCCCCCCTTCACACCTGGAGCTACAAACAGCCAATCAGATTCCACCCATTCAAGTGAATGGAAAAAATGGAAAAGGCTGCCATTCTCACAGTAATTGAGCCAGAGTCCCCACACTTGGTACAGGTGGTCACTTGGTGACCGAGGTTACAAATACAGGAAAAGTGGGCGGAGCATAAAACAGCCAATGAATTTCAGACATTCATTTTAAATGGAAAAATGTAAACTGCAGCCATTCTTACACTGTTAATCGCAGGGTTTTCAAACTTGGCAAACTTGGTCACTGGGTGAATGAGATTAATATTCAGGAAAGTGGGTGGAGCCTACAACAGCCAATCAAAAGTCACCTATTGATTTTCAAGGGGAATATTTAAATTGCTGCCATTCTTGCACTGTTATTGGCACAAGCCTCAAACCTGGTACAGTTGGTCATTGGGTCACTGGGGTTCAAATTCAGAAAAGGGGTGGAGCTACAAACAGCCAATCAGATTTGTTTCATCTCGCTGGTAAATTACAAATTATTGATGCCAAGGACCCCAGAGCTCACAAACTGGTCATTGAGTGACTGTGTGTCAAGGTTATAAAAAGTGGGCGGAGCAAAAAACAAATTTCACTAGGAAAATATAAACTGCAGCCATTCTTACACTGTTAGTAACAAGGGTTCTCAAACTTTGCCCAGATAGTCACTGGGTGACTGAGATTAATATTATGGGAAGTGGGTGGACAAACAAACAACAAACTACAAACACAGAACATTTATATCACGCTTTTCTCCTGGCGGACTCAAGGCGCCATAGTTGCAGCCACTGGGACGCGCTCTATAGGCAGTAGCAGTGTTAGGGAGTCTTGCCCAAGGTCTCCTACTGAATAGGTGCTGGCTTACTGAACAGGCAGAGCCGAGATTTTAACCCTGGTCTCCTGTGTCAGAGGCAGAGCCCTTAACCATTACACTATCCAGCCTATAATAGCCAAAAATTCACCTGTTGATTTTCAAGGGGAATATTTAAATTGCTTCCATGTTTGCTCTGTTAATAACAGATTCCTCAAACCTGCTACAGTTGGTCATTGGGTGACTGGGGTTCAAATGCCGGAGAAGGGCAGAGCCACAAACAGCCAATCTGATTTGTTTAATTTCTATGGGAATATACAAATTATTGATGACGAAGACCCCAAAGCTCACAAACTTGGTCAGTGAGTAATTGTGTGTTAGGGTTAGAAAAAGTGGCCGGAGCTAACACCAGCCAAATACATACCTGGGCAATGCTGATTCAACAGCTATTATTCATATAAGTGGATGGAGCCTGCAAAAGCCAAACAAAATTAATCAATTGATTTTCAAGGGAAATATTTAATTACTGCCATTCTTGCACTGTTAATGGCACAAGCCCCAAACTGGGTACAGTTATTTATTGGGTGACTGGGGTTCAAATTCAGAAAAGGGGTGGAGACACAAACAGCCCACCAGATTTGTTTCATTTCAATGCAAATTATTGATGCCAAAGACTGCAAAGCTCACAAATTTGGTCATTGGGTAATTAAGTAATTGTCTGTTACTGTTACAAAAAGTGGGCATAGCCAACACCAGCCAAATAAATACCCAGGCAATGCTGGGTCATCAGTGGGTGGAGACAAATAAAAATTTCACTGGGAAAATGTAAACTGCAGCCATTCTTACACTGTTAATGGCAGGGTTCTCAAACTGTGCACAGTTGGTCACTGGGTGACTGGGATTAATATTCATAAACGAGGGTGGAGCCTACAAAAGCCAATCCAAATTCATTAATTGCTTTTCAAGGGGAACTTTTGCACTGTTAAGGACACAAGCTTCAAACCTGGTACAGTTGGTCATTGGGTGACTGGGGTTCAAATTCAGAAAAGAGGGTGGAGCCACAGCCAATCAGATTTGTTTCATTTCAATGCAAATTATTGATGCCAAACAATGCAAAGCTCACAAACTAGGTCATTGAGTCATTGTGTATTAGGGTTAGAAAAGTGGGCGGAGCCAACACCAGCCAAATACATACCCGGGCAACGCCGGGCAATCAGCTAGTTGATAATAAAAATGGTGTCTTGTGTGCACTGCTCCTCAAATTCCCCCATGTGTGCAGCTCCCAAACTCTTCTTCCACCCCCCAGATCTTGCAGAGCAACAGAGCTCCATACTTTACCTTTGTCTCGGTGGTGGGACAGGTCCTTCTCACTAGAGATCGCCCGCACTTCGGTGGTTCGCGTTCACGGTTAACCACAAACTATATGCGAGTTCGACCCGCCCCCTGTACTACATCATTAGGGTCAACTTTGACCCTTTGCATCACAGTCAGCAGGCACAGAGTATCCAATCAAGCTACACTCCCTCCTGGAGCCCCCCCCCCCCCCATAAAAGGCAGGTAGCGTCAGCCTTTTCGCTCACTCGTGTGACTGCAGTAATTAGAGAAGGGAAAGAACCTTGCTGCTGACGTGGGGAAAGCTTAGTTAGGCTCTTGTGTTAAGCTTGTTAGGTTGCTCTTTCTTGCTGATTGCTTATTGCTAAAAATCATTCCTCATCCCCAACAGCTCTTTTGAGAGCTAATGTTCTTGTGATCTATTTTTTTGGTGTCCCACAGACACTTGTGTTGCATATACAGCCCTGTCAGTCAGTTGCAGCTGCTGGTGGGACCTTGGCCCCTCGGTAATTCCTACTGCAAAACCTGTGTTCAGTGCACCTACCCACCTACGTGACTGCACGCAGTGTTATATATACAGTGTCACTGCACCTGTTGAACCTGTGTGTGTGTGTGTGTGTGTGTGTGTGTGTGTGTGTGTGTGTGTGTGTGTGTGTGTGTGTGTGTGTGAGACAGCTGCACATTTGTAATACCAATCACTGCATACCCACCTGTGTTCAGTGCACCTACCTACCTACCTACCAGGGGCGTACCTAGAAATCCCCGGGCCCCCTTGCAAAAAAAAAAAAAATCCGGCCTCCCCCCCCCTAGGGCCCGCTTAGGGACTTTTGGGGGGCAGGAGGGGTCGCAGCATAAGAGGAGAGTGTGGCAAATCAGTGGTGAGGGGGGAAATCCCCCCTCCCTCACCTCTGGCTCTCCTCAGCGCTCCCCCTCCCCTGCAATCATTGGTGGCAGTGGGCAGGCAGCAGCGGTGGCGGCAGGCTGAATACATTACCTCCTTCTCGCCGGAGCTCTTCTCTAAGAGCTTCATGCAACTTCCTGTGTAAACAGGAAGTTGCTCTTAGAGAACAGAAGAGCTCCGGCGAGAAGGAGGTAATGAACTTAGCCTGCCGCCACCGCTGCTGCTGCCTACCCGCTGCCACCAATGATTGCAGGAGGGGGAGCACTGAGAGGAGAGCCCGAGGTGAGGGAGGGGAATTTCCCCCCACCGATCTGCCACACTCTCCTCTTATGCTGCGATACCTTCTGCCCCCCAAAAGTCCGCAAAGGCAGGGGTCGCATCCCCTATTGTTACGCCAGTGCTACCTACTTGAGTGCACACAGTGTCACTGCACCTGTTGACGGACGGTACCTGTGTGTGTGTGTGTGTGTGTGTGTGTGTGTGTGTGTGTGTGTGTGTGTGTGTGTGTGTGTGTGTGTGTGTGTGTGTGTGTGTGTGTGTGTGTGACAGCTGCACATTTGTAATACCAATCACTGCATACCCACCTGTGTTCAGTGCACCTACCTACCTACGTGACCGCACGCAGTGTTATATACGCAGTGTCACTGCACCTGTTGACAGTACCTGTGTGTGTGTGTGACAGCTGCACATTTGTAATACCAATCTCTGCATACCCACCTGTGTTCAGTGCACCTACCTACCTATGTGACTGCACGCAGTGTTATATACGCAGTGTCACTGCACCTGTTGATGGTACCTGTGTGTGTGTGTGACAGCTGCACATTTGCAATACCAATCACTGCATACCCACCTGTATACAGTGCACCTACCTACCTACCTACCTACCTACCTACCTACATGACCGCAAGCAGTGTTATATACCAGTCACTGCACCTGTTCATGGTACCTGTGTGTGTGACAGCTGCACATTTGTAATACTAGTCATTGCATAATTGTTCACAGTACCTGTGTGACCGCACGCTGTGTAATATACCAGTCCGTGCATACCTGCTAACTGTATGTGTGTGACAGCTGCACATTGTATTGTAATACCAGTCACTGAATACCTTTCACTGCACCTGTATGACTGCACATTGTATTAGTCAAGTTAGTGCATACCTTTCACTTCAACCCCGCTCCCCCGATATGGACCAACCAACAGTCAGAGGCTGTGATTTCGTGCAACCCTAGCCCAAAGTACAGTGCTCATAAGAAGGCACGTCCCATCAAATCCCAAGATTGTCAGGACGTGGTTGACTATTTAACACAGAACACCTCATCTTCCGCAGCCACCTGCGCTACTACAAGCACCACATCTGCTGCATTTGACAATTCGCAGGAGTTATTTGGTGGGGAATTAACTGATTCACAGACATTATTGTTACAAAAAGATGAAGGCGCTAAGCAAGTTACACCACCTCATATGTCTGAGTTAGGCGACACTATGGACGTAACGTGAGGAGGAGGAGGATGATGAAGTACCTACTGTTGGTGCAGTTTATGAGGTGTCTGAGGCAAGTGAAGCTGGGGAGGATGATTATGATGATTATGATGATTATGATGATACAGATGCCATGTGGGTTCCTAAGAGACAAGATGACCAAGAAGACAGTTCAGACGGGGTGTCAGAGAGGAGTAGGAGGAGACAAATTGCTGAAAGAAGCAGGGGTAGCTTGTCTTCAGAAATAGCTGGTGGCAGTGTCCGGCACCATGTATCGCCACCTATGGACAGCCAGCCAACATGCCCTTCAACGTTAGCTGCTGAGGCCACCATAGTGCCCACACCCCAGGGGGGCTTAGCGGTTTGGAAATGTTTTTGTGGGTCTGCCTTAGATCAGAGCAATGCCATCTGTTCTCTCTGCCACCAAAAATTGAGCCATGAAAAGGCCAACAGCCACATAGGGACAACTGCCTTACCAAGGCACATGGAGAAAATACACAAACTGCAATGGGAAGAGCACCAGAGGAAAAGCAGCACACAAAAGAAAAGCTACCCTCCTTCTCCTCTTCCTCTTTCAGGTGCATCATCTTCAGCCACTGTTACCATACCAGCTGGTGGACTCTGAGGCCTTCTGAAAATGTGTGGCCATTGGGACACCACAGTGGAAGATACCAGACCGCAATTATTTCTCAAAAAAGGTGATACCCAAACTGTACCATGAAATTGAAAGGCAAGTGGTGTCATCTCTGGCACACAACGTTGGGTCAAGGGTCCATTTGACCACGGATGCCTGGTCTGCCAAGCACGGTCAGGGCTGCTACATTACTTACATAGCTCATTGGGTCAACCTGTTGACCGCTGGCAAGCAGGGAGTATGTGTGCTACATCCTCTTCACTGTCGTCCTCCTCCTCCTCCTTGGCTGAGTGGCAGTGCTACTCTACTGGTGCTGCGATCTCCTCTCCAGCTACACAGCCCCAGCTCACCAGGGCCTATGCTGCATGCCAGGTACAATGGTGTGATGTCACGCCATCTTAGACATGTCTTGCCTCAAAGTGAAGAGTCACACTGGAGCAGCTCTCCTGGCTGCTCTTAACAAACAGGTGGATCAGTGGCTGACCCCGCACCAACTGGAGATCGGCAACGGCAGCAATCTTATTTCGGCTTTGAATTTGGAATGCATGGCACATGTGTTGAATCTCATAATTCAGAGATTTGTGTCTAAGTACCCAGGCTTACAGGACGTCCTGAAGCAGTCCAGGAAGGTGTGTGGGCATTCCAATATTCAGCGGAGAAACAAATTGCCGGTGAGACGCTTGATTTGCGATAGCCTGACTCGCTGGAAGTCGACCCTTCTGATGTTCAACCCCCTGCTACAACAGGAGAAAGCCGTCAAACAGTATCTCTACAACTACAGTCAAAGGACACGCTCTGAGGAGATGGGGATGTTCTGGCCGAAGTACTGGACACTCATGCGAAATGCCTGCAGGCTCATGCGGCCGTTTGAGGAGGTGACAGACCTGGTGAGTCACAGTGAAGGCACCATCAGCGACTTGATCCCATAAGCTTTCTTCCTGAAGCGTGCCGTGTGTAGAGTGGTGGATCAAGCTGTGGAGGAGCGTGAACAGGAATAGGAGGTCTGCATCCAACTTTGTGCAGATGGCATCTTTCATGCTGTCCAGCCTGTTGAGGGACCCTCGTATAAAAAAAACTCAAGGGGAATGAGCTGTACTGGGTGGCCACGCTACTAGACCCTCGGTATAGGCACAAAGTAGCGGAGATGTTTCCAAATCACCAGAAGGCAGAAAGGATGCAGCACTTGCAGAACAAGCTGGCAACTATACTTTACAGTGCATTTAAGGGTGATGTCACAGCACAACGGAATAAAGGTGCCACTGCCTGTAATCCTCCTCCTCCCATGTCCATGCAGGCAAGGACAGGACGCTCTAGCGATCTCATGGTGATGTCGCACATGCAGACATTCTTTAGTCCAATGTCTCACCTTAGCCCTTCCGGATCCACCCTCCACCAACGCCTGGACCAGCAGGTAGCCGACTACCTGGCCTTAAGTGTGGATGTAGACACTGTGAGCAGCGATGAACCCTTGGACTACTGGGTGCACAGGCTTGACCTGTGGCCAGAGCTGTCACAATTTGCCATACAACTTCTGTCTTGCCATGCCTCAAGCGTCCTGTCAGAAAGGACCTTCAGCATAGCTGGAGGCATTGTCACTGAGAAGAGAAGTCGCCTAGGTTACAAAAGTGTTCAGTACCTCACCTTTATCAAAATGAATGAGGCATGGATCCTGGAGGCCTACTGCCCGCCCGAAGACTAAGTCAGTCCCGGCACACAGCATCTTTGCCTGCACGCTGCTTTACTGCCTGCCCCATGACTAAGTCGGTCCCCACACAGCATCTCTGCCTGCAGGCTGCTTGACTGCCTTCTCCACCACCACCAACATGGTCCAGGACTCCAGGCGGATTCTTGAATGTTTAAGGCCGCTGTTAGCAGCGGCCGCTATAATCATTTTTCTGGTGCGTGTACATGCCTGCCTAATTTTTCTGGCTGCAGTGCAGCTGCAACAACAAAACAAAAGGCATGTACATGTATCAATTCCACTTCATGGTCGTTGCCTTGCCGCAGTGAAGGGGCTTGTGTATCACAATGAAGCAATGACCGATTGACCGATGGCTATATGAGTGTCTCGGGGGGGGGGGGGGGGGGGGGGGGGCACATCCAAGATAATAAGGTCTGTGCTTCATTGTGGACAGACCAAATTCGATCAGCTGGACAGTCACTGTTGTTCTGTCATTGAGCTACCTCAGCCCGGTGACCATATGGGCTTGAAAACCGCCATGGCCTGCACTCTGGCCATGGTGCGCACCAGTCCAGCACAGCCGTCACTACACAAACAACGGTTCATTAGACAGTGAGTTTGGTCTGTCAGTGTGAAGCAGTACTCTAATTACACTCCCTGATTGATGTATACACATGCAAGATGTTTCGCGGGAATTCGAATTTAGTCAGTACGAAATTCCGTAACCATTACATTCCGGCGGTATTTTGCGGAATTCCGCCTTCCGGCGGTACAATTTCAGTAATCTCATTTGAAACCTCATTTTTGAAACATCGTAGGCCATGGGACCGAGTGACTGTTCCACCAGTCATTTTTTTTTTTGGAGCAGCAGGAGTTGTCGTAGGCCATGGGACCTAGAGGTGGTTCCGCGGCGGTCATCACAATTTTTGTTTTGGAGCAGCAGGAATTGTCGTAGGCCATGGGACCTAGAGGTGGTTTCACGGCAGTCATTATAATTCTTTTTTTAAAGCAGCAGGAGTAGTCGTTGGCCAAAAGCATAGGGTTAGTGATATTATGTCGGATTGCTGCAAAAGCAGAGGTTTTTTTATCTTAAAATGAAAAAATATGCGATGGTAGTGATAGGCAGCAGAGTTTGAGAAGAAGAGCCTTTGAGGCTTGAAAAACAGCACATTGTAATTTAGTCAGTGAGAGGCGCCTTGTAATTGTCACTGATCAATGACTCGTTCATTTTTATGAACTAACATTAGTATGTCCACATTGTCTGTGGACAGACGGGTGCATTGGTCGGTGACAACCCCACCTGCAGCACTAAATACTCGCTCCGAAAGAACACTGACGGCGGGGCATGCCAGAACCTCCAGTGCATACTGAGCGAGTTCAGTCCAGGTATCCAGTTGTTTTGTCCAATAGTCCATGGGGTCATCATTACTCTCCATATTGTCTGGAGCACTGGCCAACCCCAAGTAATCATTCACCATATGGGCCAGCCGCTGGCGGTGACCACTTTGTCCGCTGGTGGTGCTGCTGCTAGAAGGAGTATCTGGCATTGACTGAAAAAATTCCTTCAACATACTCAGCAGGTTCACAGATTGGCTACTGGTGCTGCTGCTGGGAGTGGGACCATGAGACCTTTGCTGAGTATGATAAGGCTTGGTAGCTTGGGCCCGGAATACAGGTGCAGGAAACGCATCTTCTACCCAACAAAGAAGGGAATCCCGGATGTAGGGCATCCTGGTGTCTGCTTGGGAGGGGGGTATGAACTGCCGCATTTTCCCCTTGCACCGGGGATCTAAGATGGTGGCCACCCACATGTTGAGCCTTGATTTTAGAGTTTTAATGCGGGAGTCCTTACGGAGGCACTGAAGCATATGGGCAGCCACAGGGCCGGATTTGTACTTTCCAGTGCCCTAGGCCTGCTGTCTCCAAGCGCCCCCCCCCCCCAAAAAAAATTATATTTTGTCCAACACTCTGACTAGCGATCATTGGTTTGAATGGGCTCATTTTAGTTGTGCTGCTCTGTCTCCCATTCAGCAAATAATTCCTGTAATTTGCGCTCCTGCCCGAATGTGCACAGCGGCCGATAGTGTTCTGGGCATGGGCAGGAAATTTCAGGAAGCGCGAGTGGCCAGAGCATGTGCTGCTTCTTTGTCCTCTGTGCGACTGGCTGCAGTCGGAGCCACAAACAGGTGACAGGGCAGTGCAATGGAGAGAAGCCCATCCAAAACAGAGAACAGGTAAATAGCAAACATCCTGTCAAGACCCACTTTGGATGTTCTGTTATAATTACAGTGGACCTGAACTCAGAACTTCCTTTCTGCTCTAAAAGATATGCACCAACATAACCTTTAAATAAAAACATTTCTTTGTTACAGCTGATACAAATCCTGCAATAAATCTGCAGTGTGTCTACTTCCTGCTTTTATGGAAGCAGACATATTTTTAACATCCTGTGCTTTCAAATGAGCTTAGATGTTGTGGCAGTCAGGTGACACAGTGTAGAGATCAAATTGCAACTTGTGACACAGAGGAGGGGGAATTAGACAGGCTCTCGAAATACATACATAGTAAAGTTCTCTGTTTTCCTTCTGTCCTGTGCAAGAGTTCAGCTCCATTTTGAAGCATCTGAATGACATTTATTTATATTTGCTGAAAAATCTATGTATCTCTTTTGAATGCTGAATGTACATATGGTGGTGTGCTCTAACATATTGACAGTATACGGGAACAAAGTCTGAAGAAGGCTTATTAGCAGAAAGCTTACTCTTTTTCTTTTAAGCCAATAAATGGTATCATCCTGATTCAAAACTCTCTGCTTTCGCTGATGGCTAAGAGGGTACAATGCTTTTACAGCTACAGGAAAGTAGAAGAATACCAAACCATACACACACTAACATAGAAGTAGTAACAGTTCAGGTGCAGTGCTGCTCGGATACCCCTTTTCAAAATCCGGATTCAATTCGGATCCGGATACCTAGATATCCGATCAGAATCGGATATCCGAGTTTGAAATTTTGGAACCCGAATCGGATATCCGAACCCAGTATCCCAGATATGATTTACTTTCACATATAGCCTCATCTACACGTGTAGATGAGGCGGCGATCCGGCGGCTAATCGAGCCTCTTCCGTGTCCCCGCATGTGCCCGCCGTGTCCCTGCTCACCACGCGTGCGCCGGATTCGATTCCCCGCTCGTCCCCGCCGGCGCCGCTTATCTTCCGCTCGATTCCCTGCCAGTGTCCCCTCGCGGGGAGCGAGCAGGGAATCGGCAGCAGCAAGATCCATCCTGTCGGATCTTATCAATCGAGCCGCATCAGCGGCTCGATTGATAAGGAACATCGCGGCCGCATCTACGCGTATAGATGCGGCTTTAGACCTCTTCTCTCTCCAAGTCATGCCGCCCTTCTTATCTTATCTAATTTTATTGCCCTAGGCCATGGCCATTCTGGCCTTTCCAGAAATCCGGCCCTGGGCAGCCATAGGGAAGAGATGTCTGCCATGAATCACCTCTTCCTGGCTGTCAGAACTGTCATCATGCTTCAGCTCCACATCATCAGAATCTTCTTCCCACCCCCGGACAATGGGCTCTTCCACTTCCACAAGCTCTGCCTCCTCATCCAGGACTTGAGCATGCTCACTCACTCCCCCACTTGACTTGTCATCACCACTGTTCAGTAGGGCTAGGGCTTCCTCCCCCTGTTTGAGCAGTTTGTCAAGAGCCTTGTCCAGCATGAAGGCAAGAGGGAGCACTTCTGATATGCTGCAGTGCTGCTCACTGACCACTTTTGTTGCCTGCTCAAACGGCTCCAACACTTTGCACACCTGTCCAATCAGCTGCCACTGGTCCTCAATAATGTAGTCCATTGGTCCTGTACTGGAGGAAGATGTCTGAGACAGGTATAGCCTGACCGCCATTCACTGCTTCCACAACCTCTCCAGCATGTGGAGGATGGAGTTCCACCGCGTCAGACAATCAGAAATAAGCCTGTGCTGCGGCAGGCTATGGCGGCACTGCAGCAGTGGCGGTTGCGGAGTGACGGATGTGGGCTGACACTTTTCGTGCTGAGGCCACAGCGTCCTTCAACCCATCAAAAGTGCGTAAACATTTCTGCACTACAAGGTTGAAGACGTGGGCCAAGCAAGGTAAGTGAGTGTAGTCACCTTGCGAAATGGCAGCCAGCATGTTGGCACCATTATCAGACACCACTACACCTGTCTCCAGTTTTCGAGGGTCAGCCACTGCCGAATCTGATCCTGTAAGGCTGCAAGGATTACAGATCCGGTTTGCCTGTTCTCGTCCATGGATTCCAGTTTCAGCACTGCTTGGCATCGGTGGTGCTGCAGACCAGTGTAGAAGTGGGACCACTTGCTGGGAGGCTCAGCAATGGCGGACTGGCCTTGGACAGAACAGGTAGCAGAGGGAAGTAAAATAGGCCTCCCCTTCAACCCACATGGTGGCACCACCAGCTGAGATGCCCCAGATCTTGCACCCTCCTCAGCAGCACCATGGAGGGTGACCCAATGGGCGGTAAAAGTTAGATACTTTCCCTGCCCATGCCTGCTGCTCCAGCAATCCATAGTGAAGTGCACCTTGCCAGTGACAGCGTGATCCATAGACCGGCCGACACACTCCACAATGTGCTGGTGAAGGGCAGGGAATAGGGATAGCATTCCTGGCAAAATAATGGAGGCTGAGGATACGCCATTGTGGAGTAACACTGTTCATCAGTCTGTGGAAGGGTGCACAGTCCACAAACTGGTAGGGCAGCAGCTGTTGGCCCAACAGCCTTGCCAGGAGCGCATTATTTTTAACAACAAACGGATCAGTTGCAGGGAGCATCCGCTTCCTCTGCAACATTTCTGGCACAGAGGAGCCTGGCATGTAGAGGGATTTGAACTGGAATGGGACTGAGCAGGTTGGATTGGGGCAGGACGAGTAGAAAAAGAAGAGGAGGGGCCTGTTGCTGCTGCTTTTCCTCTACCCAACTTATTGTAATTTTTTACGTATTCGAACTCCCGTCTGAGGTGGTTGCGCAAATGGCTTAGCAGCCCTGAAGTGCCAAACCCGGTGCCCGATTTGCCTCTGCTCACCGATTTACGGCACACAAAACAGACTGCCTGGATTCATCCTCTTCCAGAACAGTAAAATAATTCCATGATGGGGTGGTGCGAGCACGTGGAGCAGTGGTGCGAGTGGTGCGACCTGTTCTAGCACGTCCATGCTCAGCATTGGACTGGTGGGTACTGACAGACGGGAAAGCACTTGCAGGCTGCTGGCCAACCATCTGCTTTGTTTCTCCATGCTGCTCACGCCTGCTAGTGCCTAACCCACCAGATGGCGACCACATTGGATCAGCCGCCTCATCATCCAAAACATCATCCAGTTCAACCAAATCACTGGAACCCATAAGTGACTCTTCTGGACCCTCCACCTGGCCACCAAACACCTCTCTAGTTGACTGGTGGTGATGTTGACTGGTGACACTGGATGAAGAAAACACAGGGGCCATTTCTGTCACCACAGAACCCACCACTTCTTGGGAGCTTGGTCCCATGGTCTCCTCCAATGCCTCCTCCCAATCCTTCTGCACATCTCAATCATCGACGTAGGTGTGCTTTATTTCTGGAGGAGAGTACTGGAAGGAAGCAACCTCGTCAAGAGAAACAGCTGCGGTCGGGTTCTGGTCATGAGGAACCTGGTGGCCACTACTGGTGCTGCTGCAACTAGCTTCAAGTCCCTCAGACTGGGTAGAGGGTTCCTGATCTAAATCTTTGCCTGCTGCCCTGTAAAAAATGTCCTGCGTGCGAACACAGGGAAGAGATCTCTGACCAGGGGGAAGCGCTTCCTGCTGCCACCCTCAACCTGATCACGTACTTCACGTGATCCACCAACACCACCATCACTCCATTTTCTTTTAGGAGTGGCAGGAAATTGCTGCTGCTCTCGCTCCATTGTTTTGGGGCCACAAACTTTATTGTGGAAGGGGTATGAGCGAGAGAACAGATAACAAAGGCCTCGATTCATAAAGCATTACCTCATGCGGTAATGCTGAAAACAGCAGACTTTACCGACCACTTAGCAAAGTGTCAATTCATAAAGGCTGTTACCGCATGAAAAGCTGACATTACCGACCAGGGAGATAAATTACCGACTTAGCTGCAGTCACCGACAACACATGTCAGTAAATTGTCACCAAATGCCAATTCATAAAGCCTGCAACAAGCGGTAAGCCTGGCGGTAGTTACCGACACCTCTGGTAAGCTCTTAACAAGTTACCGACAGCTCTGACAGCTCTGATGAATGCTGTGCAGAGAGCCGAAGTCTGTTTGATTCATCTGTGGAGAGAGCCAGAGAGCCGAAGTCTGTTTGATTCATCTGTGGAGAGAGCCAGAGAGCCCTCTGTGTGAATCATTTCAGCAGGCAGGGAAAGACTGTGTGACTCATCTGTCTGAGTCATCAGTGAAGAGAGCCAGAGAGAGCCGTCTGTGTGATTCATTTCTGCAGGGCAAAGAGAGGATCGAGACACTGCTCTACTCTACCGCTCAATGGGCTGCGGTAATTTACCGATCTCCAAGGGCAGCTGGGGAAATCTTTATGAATTAGCACACAGACCGGGAAAATACAGAGTGCGGTATTTTCCTGACAAGATTTTTTTATCGCACTGCTGTTTATGAATCGAGGCCAAAGTAAGGTGGTGAAATAAAGAAAATAAATAAAAAAACAAAAAATACAAAAAAATGAACTTAGAAAACAAAAAACAAAAAAAAAACTTGCACTACACTCAACTAAGCAATCACCTAACTCACTCTCACTTTGTCAAACACTAAGACTGTGGCCTGGCTGGCTCTGTCTAACCCTCTCTCCACACAGCAACTACTAACACACTACACTACAATCTATCACTCAAACTAACAATCTGTCTGTCACTCTCTAGTCTCTCACAAATACACCTAGCTAGCTAGCTACTACTACTAATATAGCTCACACCAATTTAACTCTCCCACACAGTCTTTAAAAGGACGTTTGGTTTATATACAGTCTTTAAAAAGACTATTGTTTTATGCTGAAACAACTAATATGGGTCTGTCTCTCCTCTCTCTCCAACGCTAGACTGAAAACCACAAGCTTCGTGACTGCACACCTCTCTTATATACAAAATTGGTGGGATAGCTGATGATAGGTAGCTAGGAAGCTGGTTGCTAACGTAGGATTGGTTGGTTTTTGTTAAGACTCTAATTGGTGCAGAAATTCCGATTTTCATGCAGAAATCCTGTTGGTTTCACTTTTAAGCTTCTGTCTAGGGTCTTCCTTCTGATTGGCTGAAAAAATCCGCATTCCGACGGAATTCCGAATAGCAATCCCGGAATTACCGTTGAGCGCTATAGCAATTCCATTCCGATGCGACAGAACGGAATTGCCAATTTACGATCGGAAATTCAGTGAGCATCCCTACACTTTAGGCTTCCAATTTAGCATGCAATGTGACTTCTGCCGTTAAAACACTGCTTTGTGTCATATCCAGATTTTTTTCCCCGGGACTTATGGCGTGTATCCCACTCCCCCATGCAAAAACTCAGATGTTAGACCCCTTGAAACATCTTTTCCATCACTTTTGTGGCCAGCATAAATGTTTCTAATTTTCGAAGTTCGCCTCCCCATTGAAGTCTATTGCGGTTCGCGGAAGGTCACGTGAACCAAACTTTTTGCGGAGGTTCGCGTTCGAGGTTCGCAAACTGAAAATTGGAGGTTCGTGCCATCTCTACTTCTCACTCCTCTGCCATGCAGCCTTTCAACCTGCAGCTCCTGACATGTAACCAGCATCGGGAGCCGCAAGGTGATAGGCTGTTCAGTGGCTACGCAGAAGAGTAACAAGGACCTGTCCTGCCATTGAGATGACGTAAAGTATGAATTGCTGCCTCTACTCCACTGCTGCCGCTACTCTTCTACTGCCGCTACTCTGCACCCCAGGATTCAGCCTCCTTAGCCTCCCTTGACGGCAGGGCTCGCATGGGCTATTGGTTATGCCCTAGGTGTAACATATATCAGTGCTACACAATACATTTTGTAATTTAACATAGCTAACACTGTGGAGTACTCAAATACAGCTAATTGTTGACAAAAATCAACAAGATTGTGTCTACTGATTGGGGAGGTACATCCACCACTACCTCCCTTTTTAAACTGTTTTTTAACATATGTTATAGTTGTACTGACACCTCTGTTCCAACTTACAGTCTATAATCTAGTCCACCTTTGGTGAAGGTGTACTACCCACTTTCTTCCTGTCTACAGAGAGCAACCCCTTAAAGAATGACAAGGTGACATGTGACATGATGAGGTAGACATGTGTATGTACAATGCCTAGCACACAAATAACTATGCTGTGTTCCTTTTTTTCTTTCTCTACCTGAAAGAGTTAAACATCAGTTATGCAAGAGGCAGTTCCGGTGAGTCAGGACTGGGACAGACTATAGTGTAACCCTCACTGATAAGACATTACAACTATAAAACACTTTCCTAGCAGAAAATGGCTTCTGAAAGAGAAAAAGGGGTCAATAGTTCATAGATTTTAGCTCTGGCATACTTCAATGAATGTGTCATTGAGTAAAAACAATAAAATCGTAAAAAAAAAAGGGTGGGAGAGGGGTTTAAATATAAAATAAAACTAGAATATCTTAAAAAGTCATTTTTAGGAGGAGGTGGAGGATAGATACAATTTTTTATTTCATTAGTTTATCTTCACCTCGGGTGTCCTTTAACCTGAGTGCGGACAAGTCAAACCTCTCCACCTGCCTATACAGTGGTTTGCTGATTGGTAACCCATGTTTGTGAGTATGAATTATTCACTTTATGCGTTCTTCTTCTGAATCCTAACATGCTACACTATTGTGGGCTCTTGTTTCCCATTTATTTTTCCTTGTATAATTAAAGGTTAAGTAAAGGTTCTGCAAATTTTTTTCAGCAATGACTACAGTTTTCATGAAATTTTTTCACCATTACATAAATTTGCATTGAAGTCTATGGAACTAAATTTTACTGATTTATTTGATGTACATCAAAGGTAGCATGTCAACAGAACCTGTGAAATCTCTCAAGGGGACAATGGGTGCAGCATGTATTTAAAATAATTTGTGTGAATGTCCTGCTGAAAATGTTGTGTCATGCCTAGAGATGCATAGGGAAATATGACCAGTCCTGCACTAATGATTGCTCACGCTGGTTGTGACTCCTGATGAGCGGAGAGCAGTGTGTTTTGCGGTTCTCAACTCATTGTGGCTGTACGATTGCGTCCAGCAGCTGAATCCCATCTGGTGATTGTGTTTGCTGGCCTGGGCTAAGTTAAATGATGGCAATTTGCAGGTTTTTTGGCTTTGGTAAAATAGGCACAGCATTTGATAATCAGTGTAAATAAACACATACATAAATAATTCCACCATGATTTCATGTTTATAAAGCAATGACAATAACACATAAAAACTTCTAAGAGTGTGAATATTTGTATGTGCTCTGTATTTAGAATATAGTTTTAATATCTTCAGTTCAGTGAATTCCCACTACAGAGACTAACATTTTTTTTTATTTGCCACTGTCAGAAAACAAAGTTGTTTATGGGTCATTCAGCTTATAGCTCATACATTATCAGATTGTAAATAAAACCTTTTCAGCTTTCCTATAAGCATAATATCATCCCTTCTAGCAACCATCTGAAGATGAATGCTTGTTCTGTGTAACTGCAGGCTGTTTGCAGAAAAAACTCCCTCCATTCTGACTGCAGAATAAACCAAAACTACATTGCTTGCGATATTATTGTCATAAATATTCCCAAGAATGTTAGCTTACTCGAGAGAGTGATACAGAAAGTTATACCATCTGAAATAACAGACCTGACACGCATTCTTGAAAGTTTTAGTTAAACTTTCATTCACTGAGAAGCAAACAGTCCAAGCATCTAATTCCATCTTTAAAATTTGGCACTTTATTGCATGTTCCAAAAGTTAAAAGTCCAACCCCAAGGAAAAAAAATAGTTTTATCTATTGTAAAACAAAAACTTATTTCAGTTTTTATTGCTGTGTGCCCACCTGAGAGAACATTTGAAGAATGAGTGAGAGTAAGAACCCCATACAGTTGCCATCGTTGTTGCTCACTTCTTGTCCCCAAGATCATATTAAAGAAATGGAGTACTATGAAAGTCCCAAATACAGGAAGAAATGGGAAACCTCAAACATAAAGTATTCTTCTTCTGAAATAGAGCTTTCAACTGTTAGGGGTGTGATTTGCCTTCTTTAAACAGAAGGTATTTGCAATAATTCAGATTTAAGTGGACATCTGTGGACACACAATGCCGATTTCATCTGAAAAATAAACATCTTTGGTGTTGCTCTAATCCAAGTTTCCTTATTTGGGAAACCCATATAATGCTACAGTTCAGCACCATTACAATCAGAGAGAGTCACAGAGTTGCACTTTACCTGACAAGGCTAAAGGAGGAAGCTTCGGAGTCATGTACAAAGTTAACGTTAAACGCAACTCTGTGACTACTTTGGATGGCATTATAAGGGTTTACAACCAAGGAAACCCGGGTTCAAACCACAATACTAATAAACCAACAAATGGCGCTCATGGATTTGCTAAACAAAAACTAAGCAAGTTAAATTAAAGTGAATGTTTACCGTTTGAAAAAAGAAAAAGTCAGATACTCACCTAAGGAGAGGGAAGGCTCGATCCTAATGAGCCTTCCCTCTCCTCTCCCGGTGCCCGGTCCCGCGCAGGATCCCCCGTGGCAGTATTCGACCAGTTCGGTCAAATACTGCCACTTCCGCATGCCGAAGGGAGCTTTCGGAAGCCTTCGGGAGCACTCGGGCTCCTGAGGACGGGGCCACTCCATACTGCGCATGCGCGAGCGCCCTCTATGACGTCTGCTCCCGAAGACCTCCGAAGTCCCTGCGGCGGCGTATGCGAACGGGGAGCCAGCGCAGCACCGAGGGCACTGGGAGAGGAGAGGGAAGGCTCATTAGGACCGAGCCTTCCCTCTCCTTAGGTGAGTATCTGACTTTTTTTTTTTTACAGCGGTACCCATTGGCTTTAAGTCTTGCTTGGGGATGTTACTCATTTTCTGTCAGGGGGCTATTTGAATTTTTTACTAACCATTTCTACTGGTCTATATAGATGGATTAGTGACTCTGTGCTTACCAAGAAAACAATTATATATCAAACTTAAAGTATAAACCTACTTTACATGCTGCTTTTGTGTGGTACTGTGACATACGCCACAGCACCATCCTCTCTCTCCAGCGGCCTCTGTGCCCTCTGCTCTGCTCAGTCAAAATATTTGAGTTGAGCAGAACGTCGATGATGGGCCACACTAGTCCAACATACATACAGACTGTTTCAGACTGGTTGGTCTTCATCAGTGCATGACATGGATTAATGTGGTGCTGTGCTGTAGGACTTGAAACAAACAGAGTTACAGAGTACCCAGCAAGCTCATGGTGAACCAGGGCTTATCGTTGTCTTTAGCCCCTTACATACTCCTGGGAGTTCTGATTCACCATGAGCTTTCTGGGTACTCTAACTCTGGGTGTTTAAAGCTCTGCACCATAGAGCCACATTGTTCATGTCATGCACTGATGAAGACCAACCAGTCTGAAACAGTCTGTATGCATGTTGGATTCGTGTGGCTCTGTAACATTAACAAGCTGACACATCATTGCATTCCAGCAGTTCTGGAGGTGTGTTTAGCTACCAGGGACAACAAAGATATGATTTGCATATTCAGCAGTGATGCACTAGGAGACTCACTCCGTCTCCAACTTGAATAATTGTTTTTACCTGTTTTAAGAAGGCAAACTTCTGTTTTAATTGCACAAGCTAGAACATTTTGCTTATATTACAGCATCTCAGATTGCCAAGGTTATTGTCAAGAGACTAAGAAAGAAGCCTAAAATCATGTTACTACAGAAAGCATGTGCAGTATGTTGCCTTCCATATATATTTATAGTGATGGTCAGATATTGCAATTTTGTGTTCGCGAATGTGCAAATTTTACCAGAAAAATTTGTGAACCAATCATTTCCAAAGAGCTCCATTGACTTTAATGGTAGAAAATATGTTCTACATTAATACAGTGCCTTCAGAATGCAACCTAGGTTCACATACTCTTATGCTACTGGCAGTTTTTAGATTCACCCAATATCTGTTATGACAACACCTGCTTGCATGGGGCCCTCTACATTTATTGCTCACAGGGGCCCACTGTTGACTTTGTCTGCCACTGATGCCTGCACAATACTGAGGTCAAAAATCAGTCCTGAAACACTGTGTGTATGATAATCTTGCATAGTCATATATAAAAATGATCAGATTACAGATCTACTGACAATGGTGGTTAGAGTCTTCTCAGATTTCCATTCTCCATTACATATTGATAATGGCAGACAGACTGAGGTAGAGACATCTGGCTGAATAACCCTTACCAAAGAGAAGCCTCTTGTGTATTTCTCTTGTGTATTTCAGCTCTTCTACAGTTCTCCAGTTGCTTTTCCTCTTTTTTATTCTTCTCTTTTAGCCATAGTAAATTATTTTTCTTTTGCTCCAAGTACATGGCTGAAACCCCATTCATGCTTAATTTCTCCAATATCTTGTTCTCCATAGACTCATCAGGAAGCGGTTACTTAGCTGCAGTAGCAGTCATGGAAAAGCCTAAACTAGAGATTAGTCAAATTATGCTCAGTCTTGAATCTGCGTAAGTATAGTTCCATCTTTGTTGAGACGAGAGGCGCTCTCCCTGCACACGGGAAAGTAGGGAAATATAACAAATATATACCCCCACTGATCTCCCCATCCTTTAGATTGTAAGCCTTTGGCAGGGTCTCCAGCGCCCCCCCCCCATCCTTCTTGATCTTGCAACCCCAGCTATGATACCTTTCAAGACAAATAACATTTATATCGCGCTTTTCTCCTGGCGGACTCAAAGCACCAGAGCAGCAGCCACTAGGGCACGCTCTATAGGCAGTAGCAGTGTTTGGGAGACTAGCCTAAGGTCTTCTACTGAATAGGTGCTGGCTTCTGAACAGGTAGAGCCGAGATTAAAACCCTGGTCTCCTGTGTCGGAGGCAGAGCCCTTAACCATTACACCATCCAGCTTGCTGGGTCTCTGTAAAATCACATGGTCATGCATCTTATGCCCTGTGTGCATGGATAACCTTGTGCTCTGTTGTATAACCATTTGCTATCTCTTTGTCTGTCACCCATTGTTGACATTGTGGGTATCCCTATTTATTGTCCAGTGCTGCGTAATATATTGGTGCTTTATAAATACAATAAATAATAATAATAATTACCTAGCCTGTTCCTCTATGGTTGTAATTCGGGGTCTGGCTATTGCCGGCACCCAAATTACAGTGATTCCTCGCTGTGCTGCTATAGCCGTAATGACATTACGGCTTATGGTGGAGCCAGAAGACTTGACACCGACATCATCTTTCTTGTTGTTGAATTTATGATGTAAACAACTCCCTGTTATTGTTATCTTCCTAGTATAATAATGTGCTAATTGGTGGAAAGGGTGAGATAATAAGGTTATCACAAATCAGAACAGTTGTAAATGTTTTTAATGTAGTTAGCTTACGGTTCCTTTAAAAACCACACCCAGCAAACCAGAGTTGGGACAAGGTCCTCCAACACCTAAGACTGAGACACCAAAGTGCACCACTCCAACCCTCCCACCCCAGCTGTCACACACTGGTTGCTATTAGACTAAAGGTAGCCATACACTGGTCGATTTGCCATCAGATCCGACCAACAGATAGATCCCTCTCTGATCAAATCTGGTCAGAGAGGGATCGTATGGCTGCCTTTACTGCAAACAGATTGTGAATCGATCTTAGCATGAAACTGATCACAATCTGTGAAGCTGCCGTCGCCCCCTTCCCCCGGTCGGCGCGTGTCCCCTGCTCTCGGCTGTCTTCTCTGTGCTTGGCTCCTCCAACTTCACTGAACTTCCTGCCGGGGATGTTTAAACAGTAGAGAGCGCTCTACTGTTTAAACTTTCTGCCGGGACAGGAAGTTCAGTGAAGCTGGAGGAGCCGAGCACGGAGAAGGGACAGCGGAGACTAGGGGACACGCGCCGGCCGGAGCAGGTACTGTATTGCCGATAGTGTCGGTCGTCGGGCATTCGAACGCCGCTATCGATGCACTCCCGACCCGCCGGCGATTGAGCGAAATCTTCAGCACGGACGGATCGACGGGAACGATTGATTTCGGACGGAAATTGATCGTTCTGTCAGCGTTTTTGCAACGATTTCACAGCAGATTCGATCAAAGTGATCGAATCTGCTGTATATCGGTGGGAAAATCGCTAGGTGTATGGGCCCCTTAAGAGGCCAGGGCCCCCAACACTTTAATTTCTAGCCCAGCAGCAAACTATGAATTAACAGAAAAAACTTGCTTCACCTCGATGTTCAATACCCATGTTTTACGCTGAAAGATTCAGAGTAAGATGTTCTTCAACTTTTTATTTCCATTTCTATAACCCATTATTCAAAGCTGACCTGAAACCTGTAAGCTCATATATATAGAAAGCCACTTGGTTGTTGCTGAATCCATTACAGCCATTTTTTTCTATTACAAATTGTTCCTACCAACGCTTCTCTTTTGTTTGCACCAGGTTGCTCACTACAGTTTTGCAGTGAACTACCCCAGGGGAGAGTACCATAACACATTGTGCAATGTATAGTGGGAAAGTAGCCTACAGACAACTATTTTCTGTATTCACAGCAAGTTATTCACTGCTGTAACGATTGTGGAATTCTCTCCGTGATCAGCGCACAGGATGTGCGCTGACACTGCGGAATCCTCCACAAGCGTATAATTTGCCGGAACCCAGCAGAAGATGCAATGCACCTGTAGAGGGAAATTCCTGTCGGCAGGTGGAGCTGTGGAGTGCAGAGGAACAGCTCCTCTGCCCTACCACACACGCCAGACAGGAATTGTACGAAGGGAAGAAACGCAATCGCAAGAGAGGCGATTGAGAATGAGCACAGAGACAGATTGTATGTGTGTGCACCAAACCAGTCGCCAACCCGCGACGGTGCACACACCACAGCAGATATGAAGTAGGAACGCGATCGCGAGATTTGCGATCGCCAGACGTGACACAAGGCTACAGCAAGGTGGAGCACGAGAGTAGCAAAGGCACAGCAAATCATACAATGAGGAGATAAGGAAAATAACAAACGCTAGCTGAACGCGAACACCGCACTCATTCGCAACAGTGCACACATTCATGCGCGGTCTCCACGTGATAAGCACAATAGAGACAAGCACGCCTAACTAACCACCGACAGACAAACATGAAACAGAGGACGCAAGCACTTGCTTAACGGTTACCTCACCGAGCCTCCAGCAAGCGTTCGTAGCAGACAAGACAGACACACGAAAACAGGGACAAGCGAGAGATAGGATCCACAGCACTAGCGAAAAGAGGCCAGTGCGATCCAGGGAGACAGAGAGATGGAGATTAGACGGATCCACAGCACTAGCGCTAGGCGAGTGCGATCCAGGCAAGACAGATAGAGGAGATAGCTGGTAGCAACCGCTGCTCCAGCTATACTCCAAGAATAAAGATCAGAATGACCTTCTGTCGACCACCACAGGGACAGGACAATCGCAACAGACAAACAAAACAGATATGCAATCCTAACTGCACTAGGGAACCTGCCGAGTGCAGTCCCAAGAATTACTCTTAAGCTAATCTTTCAAACAATGAGCAAGGCTGACACCCTCCAGAGTGTTTCACAGGAAGAATCCTTATGACCAGCAACTTACTGTGGGAAACATAGCTCTTTATAGAGCAAGCCCACAAAGGATGTGGCTAGGCAATCTGCATGACAAACATATGCAAATTCCTCAGCAGCAAGCTGCACAACTGACAAAAGGTCTCTCTTCCAGAGACCTGCAGAATGCAGACCTGAACAGTGGTCAAAAGGATGCCTGCCTGCGCAGGCAGCCACGCGGATCCTCACAGTACCCCCCCTCTAGGGTCGGATTCCAGACGACCATCTAACCTGATATTTGCAAAAGACTCTAACTGAAGACTCATGAAGGTCAGGACAGCCCGACAAGGCCCAATTCAAGAGTCACTCCAGCCGAAACCGACCTCATCGGAAGCAAACGCCACCGAAACATGCCCATCAGTACTACCAGTCTCAGTATAACACCCATCAGGACTGTGAATGCCAGAGAAGGAGCCATCGACACCCTCCAGACAATACCCACCACCTTCCAAGGAGCGTCCGAAAATACCAAACCTGCCACAATACCTGTTCAAAGTGTCCCTTACAACACAAAAGCCACTGTTGATCTTATCCAGGGTACCAAGCAAACTTTCTCCCGGAATCTCCCAGAACCCTTCGAAGCTCCACAGAGATCCCAAGAGGGCAGAACAATCACCAGGCTCACATGGAGAATTATCAAGAACCCCCATGGAACCAATGACAATTCCGGATTCAGAATTACGAGGACACCCATCAAGATCAAGACTTTCAGGGACCACTTCCGGGCATGCAAGCAGGCAGGCCATATCAGAGCATGTCTCCACCGAGGAAGCATCTTAGCATGCTGGTAACCGAGGCACACTTGGGCTTTCTGGGTCACAGAGCACATTGGGGTACACCAGCATAGGAGAAACCTCAGAACATGTCGGGGAACTGCCAACCTCAGAGCCCGGCACGACAGGACCAAAACCAGCACCGGGCAGAGAATCATCATAAGCAGTGGTCTCAAGCACAGGACTTTCAAAAGAAGGCTTGGACTCAAACCTAGGAATCTCTGTGACAATAATATCATCATTGACTACATATGAGTGAAGCTCCACCAGAGCTGCAAAGGTAGTCAGCACAACAGCAATGTCTACTGAAGTGGGCAGCACCTCAGAAGGACTTGGGGGGCAGGAGACATCTCCTACAAGTTCTGGACCCTTTGGGAGGAACTCGGAGGTCTCCAGGACATCAGACAAGACCTCAGGAACATCATTTTTCAAGTTTTCTGAGAAGGATTCTGAACTATCCATGTTACAGGGCAAAACTGGAACTTTCTTTTGTGGACAGGGCAGATGTCCCAGGGAAAGTTCCACCATAAACTGAGACTGAATTTCATCATCATGAGCGGAATGTACAGGAATATTTATTGGAACACACACTGACTCCCTAACTTTGATCTCACTGCACCCAGAATTCTGTGTAGCAGTCAAACTAGCTTGCAACTCCAAAACTGCAGAAAAACAGGTGAGTATAGGTAGCAATACCTAGACGAGCCTCTAGGGACACTGCAGGGGACTCTAAACAAGGCCATATTAACTCATCCAGAGTACAGGGTGCAGAATCAGCATTTTCCTCAGAACAAGAAAGGGACTCACAAATGTCAGTGTGATTGGACATCATATTGTTATTCATGTTACAGGGCAGGCTCAGAGAAACTTTCTCTGGACCCAGCAAAGATGCTTCAGAATCAGATTCGCAAAACCGAAGTGCTGTCACACTCTTAGATTCGGCTAACAATGTCAAATCCGAAGAGTCAGAACGCAAAACTTGCGAATCAAGAATCGCTTCAGGTTGTGAAACTGATGCTTCCATAGCGCAAACCTCCGCGATCTGTGGGGCAGACTGTAAGGCGTTCAGGATAGAAACACTGGAGCAACTGTCACCAGGCAACGGGCCCTTACAGGTGTGAACAGGGTGAGACAAAGACGCATCTGCATTCTGCAGTAGAAATAGCGACAACATCAGGGAAACAAGCATTAGATCGCACAGATTCAAACCGCACGCAGTCAGGAGAGAATCCTCCAGGATTCGCACAGGAATCAACCACAGTGGCACATCCACTCACTTCAGATCGCACAATGTCACGACTCACATGCTTTACCCCAGAAAGGCAGGAACAATCATCTGACAACGATGTCTCTTTATTGGAATCAATTGGTTGGTGAGTGTGTAACTCATCCAAAATCGTCTGCCATACATAAATCATCAGATCCACACCACCCTCATCACATTCATTGGAATCAATCAAAAGGTACATAGAATCGAGACAATCATTCAAGACATCTTCGCTTTTTGCGATGTAAAAATCGCAAAAGGCTTTCCAATCAAAATCAAATTCCTCCATCAAGGCCCCAATGTCCCATGAGGCAAATGGAGGTTCAAACAGGCCAGTATCCAGATAATCTCCATATGGGTGGAGTTCAGGAACAAGAACAGATTTTTTAACTGCTTTAATATAGTGGGCGATCCTACCTATAGTAGGATCCACACAAGCTTTGGATTGAGGCAAAAAACCCGGAGACAAAGCAACATCATGGTAAACATCATTATCACACTGAATGGCTTTGCAGATTTCAGACTTGACAGAAACAACCTCTTTATTTGTGGTTGCTATGGGCAAAGGATCTTTCCGCTGGGAAGCCCTCCTAGATCTTTTACGTTAAAGCTGAGTACACACGTACGATAACGATCGTTCGAAAACGAACGATAATGACAATCGGACCGATAATCGTGCGCTCCAAATTTTCCAACGATCGTTTTTTTGGACGATAACGACCGTTATCGTTCAATCCGACCGATCCAACCCGGCGGATTTTTTTGAAAGATAATCGTTCAATCGTTGCAGTGTGTACAAAGATCGTTCGATAACGCATGTTCTTATTGCCTGTCATAACGTCACTTCCGTTTGCGCACGCATTTTTTAATCGTTCGTCGTTCAGTACTTTATACTTATATCGCTCACGTGTGTACACAATCGTTCATTACGAACGATCTTTTCAGTCTAATTTGAATATCGTGTAAACGTCACGAATCGTTCGTAACGAACGATCTTTATCGGACGTCTATACGAACCCTTAGACTTAGAGGCTTTGGATGGCTGCTGTTTGGAAGAGGATGAGCTGTTAATGCAAATCTTTGCAGGCTGAGAGATTTTGCACTGAGTAGATGGAACAGCTGATTGAGCTGCCGACAACAACTCGTTAAGGGGATATGGTAACTGAGGTAGTCTCAGCCAATTATGAATTGTAAAGGCCAAAAATTCCAGGGGTCTTTGACTCAGGGTGGTATGATCTAACACATCATAAGCCCACTTAAACATTTCGCCCCCAAACAGAAGGTAGGCCATTTAGGGTGCCCTGGTAGATACTGGGGTGCATTGGAATTCAGGATTCATTAAAAGTTTAGTGCACTCACTCAAAAATTCATCCGCTGTTTCAAGTTTAAGATTTTTAAATCTCTCAAAGGTACAGGAGCCATACTCAACAAAATCATACAAATCGGAAATTCCCTCTACGCTGGGAATTTTGGTTGGGCTGGTCATACTGTAACGATTGTGGAATTCTCTTCGTGATCAGCGCACAGGATGTGCGCTGACACTGCGGAAATCCTCCACAAGCGTATAATTTGCGGGAACCCAGCAGAAGGTGAAATGCACCTGTAGAGGGAAATTCCTGTCGGCAGGTGGAGCTGGGGAGTGCAGAGGAACAGCTCCTCTGCCCTACCACACACGCCAGACAGGAATTGTACAAAGGGAAGAAACGCAATCGCAAGAGAGGCGATTGAGAATGAGCACAGAGACAGATTGTATGTGTGTGCACCAAACCAGTCGCTAACCCGCGACGGTGCACACACCACAGCAGATATGAAGTAGGAACGCGATCACGAGAGGTGCGATCGCCAGACGTGACACAAGGCTACAGCAAAGTGGAGCACGAGAGTAGCAAAGGCACAGCAAATCATACAATGAGGAGATAAGGAAAATAACAAACGCTAACTGAATGCGAACACCGCACTCATTCGCAACAGTACACGCGTTCATGCGCGGTCTCCACGTGATAAGCACAATAGAGACAAGCACGCCTAACTAACCACCAACAGACAAACATGAAACAGAGGATGCGAGCGCTTGCTTAACGGTTACCTCACTGAGCCTCCAGCAAGCGTTCGTAGCAGACAAGACAGACACACGAAAACAGGGACAAGCGAGAGATAGGATCCACAGCACTAGCGAAAAGAGGCCAGTGCGATCCAGGAAGACAGAGAGATGGAGATTAGACGGATCCACAGCACTAGCGCTAGGCGAGTGCGATCCAGGCAAGACAGATAGAGGAGATAGCTGGTAGCAACTACTGCTCCAGCTATACTCCAAAAACAAAGATCAGAACGACCTCCTGTCGACCACCGCAGGGACAGGACAATCGCAACAGACAAACAAAACAGATATGCAATCCTAACTGCACTAGGGAACCTGCCGAGTGCAGTCCCAAGAATTACTCTTAAGCTAATCTTTCAAACAATGAGCAAGGCTGACACCCTCCAGAGTGTTTCACAGTAGGAATCCTTATGACCAGCAACTTACTGTGGGAAACATAGCTCTTTATAGAGCAAGCCCACAAAGGATGTGGCTAGGCAATCTGCATGACAAACATATGCAAATTCCTCAGCAGCAAGCTGCACAACTGACAAAAGGTCTCTCTTCCAGAGACCTGCAGAATGCAGACCTGAACAGTGGTCAAAAGGCTGCCTGCCTGCGCAGGCAGCCACGCGGATCCTCACAACTGCACAGTGTTGTGGCAAAGCACTCAATCATTGCATTGCTCTGCTAAAATACTTGTTTCCTAATCATTTACAGACATTTTTTTTCTGTTTCTTATTTTTATTTTTACAGTTATAGCAGGTCAATCATTGTGTTGTGTTGAGGAAATTCACTGTGCACCTAAATTGCATGGCAGAGGGGTAAAAACCAGAGCCGGGACAATGTCCTCCACTACCCAAGGCTGAGACACCAAAGTGTCCCCCTCCATCCCTCCCACCCCAGCTATCACACACAGATTGCGATTGGACTAAGAGGCATTCCAGGGCCCTCAAGCTAGCTGAGTGAGATGTGCGCCCCCTACTCTGTGCCCTGAGGCTGGAGCCGCTCTCGCCTCTGCCTCGGTCCGTCCTTGGTAGAAACAGTGGAAACAGTTCCAATCCAGAAAATATAGTCATTCTAGTACATATTTTACATTACATTGTTCATATACTGTATTATTATGGGTCTTATCTGCATCTTTCCCTAAGCTAACTTAACAGATTTCAATACCCTCTAGCACTTCTGGCATTCTCCTTGACCTACAAAAGCCACAGCAGGAACTTTAATAAGTAATTCTCCATCACAATACACATACTCATCTACGCACAGTAAATAACTGACACAACATAATCATGAAACATAATAAGAAAATACACGTGAGGGTTTTTTTATATAGTTTTGTGTCATTTTTACAAAGGGCAAGCAGTGTTAATGCAGTTTGAACATTGTATTTTGTTTGTATTTATCTCACAAGCAATACAAGGATTTGTTTTAAATAGGTTATTATATGTCTAGAATCTAGATAGTCTTATTTATGGTTTCACAACGTTTATTCAGCAACAAATCCTTTTTTGAAAGCATTTTTACCTTGCAAACCTTTAACAATGGCAATTTTTTTCCTGTGCCAGCCATTGTGACTTAGGTTAACTGAATGGTGACCTACAAATAGCCTTTCGGGGTATATGAACAACTGAGCCATATATTCCTCAGTAATGATCTATATACTGAATTATACTGCCGATGGTTTTGAACCTGGTATAACACGGAAGATCGAAAAATCATTAGGATACCCTGCTTCTCCTAATTTACAAGTGCATTACAAGGTGTTTCAAAATGCAATAAATCCTGTGCAGCTAGAAAATTTACTGACCTATTTTTCAGCTGACTGCATTCCACTCATAAAGCAGTCTAAGAACTTCAGCATTTAACCAGTTAACTGCAACACTGCTTTTTGGTGTGAATGAATATTGCATTAAACTCTTTTGCCAAACATTAACCCATTCAGTACCAACATAATAAACCCTTTTCATACCCAGACCAATGCTTTTATTTCTGTAATTTTTACAATGACTTTAGGTTTAAATATATTTGTCAGTTTAAAGTCTATCCAAACACATTTCACTTTTTTTTTCAGGTCAAACGGGTCTGTCTTTAAATTTCCTTTTATTATATTGAGGCTCCTTTCATACATAACAGAAATCATGTGTGATTTGCATTTTTTGCAAATTCCCATTCACTGCACATCTAATGTAAGTCAATGGTAATGCATGTTTTCAATTGTTTTGGATGCAGAAGAAGTGTATTTGTTACACGAAAATCACATCTGATTTTTTTTTTAAATTTTTTTTTCCAGTTTTTGCCAAGCTTACAACACGTTTGCATTGTACATAATAGGAGAAAACAAACTTTACAATACTAGTAAACACCCCCAAATTCCCTTTCCCTTCCCCTCCACCCTTATTGGCTCCCTCCCCTTTTTCAACAAATAAAGTTCCCCAAAAATATTCAACCAGTTCAGAAGAACATACCAGCCTCAGACCATCCTCTAGGCACCCCTATGCAAATTGTTGCTTTACATAGAGCGCCGCTGTGTAAGGCCGCAATTTGCATAGTGGGAAGCCTCGGTGCCCACTATTTTATCGGGCGACACCGGGAGCTCAAATTTCCACTCAATACCCTAATCTGGGCTTTGGTGATGGTGTGCGTGTGTGTGTGTGTGTGTGTGGGGGGGGGGGGGTATAAAGTTTTAGGCAATACGGCAGGTGGGGAGAGAGGTTTAAGGTTTAGGTGCCACCAAGGGTGGGGGTTAAGGGTTAGTCACCACCAGGGAGGGTTAAGGGTTAGGTATCAGTAGAAGGAGGGTTAAGTGTTAGGTATCGGTAGAGAAGATTGCTGATCGGTAGAGAAGATTACCAATGTTTTACTATTGGAATTAAGGAGTAGAATATAAGTATTTTACAGATATTCTGCTAGTGGCAATCCCCTGCGCCCTTTTTTCCAGGTGCCTTTATTACAAGTACATGATGGATCTCCTTGAGACATCTCAGAATAATGAAAGAGGAATAGAACAGGATCCCTACCTATCCATTTATTGTATTTCTTGCCTCGATAGTGAGAAACCCAATCGCAGAACCTCACAATCACTGGGCAGTCCTACACACAAAGCATCAAATCTGCATCTTGTTCTTTACATTTGGGGCAGTTGTTATTATTCGGCAAAAAGAGACAGGACTGGCAAGCACTTCAGGATAAAAAACTGTCACCACTTTATTAATCACCATACACACAATTGCTTCAAAGTCTCTGCTATGCATCCAGCAGCTGTGACTCAATGAACTGTGCTTAGATCCAAGCATATTGTGGCTAGCTCAAGCTTAGTAGCAGAAAGCAGTGTTGCTCGGATACCTCATTATCCTATTCGAGTTTGGTCGAATTCGGATAGTAAACTATCCGAATTCACTCGAAGTCGGATATCCGATGTAATCGAATATACGATTCGACCTCGGGTATCCGACGTCACTATCCGAGTCTGTATTCGAGTAAAATATTCGAGCTGGCCTTAAATAGCTTGTAAAACTTGTATAGGAGGTCAATGATGCATGAAACCACCTTTTTTATGAAGAAAAACATCAAGTGATTATGTGGTGATGTAGTAGTTATAAAAAAGGTCTCAAAAAAGTAAATTAACTTCATGAAAAGTGTTTGCATGAGAAGGTGTGTCCAAAATGGTTGTTGGAAGTCTTCATTTACGTCGTCTTCATCTTCTTCTTCTATATCTTCTTCTTCTTCTTCTTCTATATCTTCTTCTTCTTTTTCTTCATCTTCTTCTATATCTTCTTCTTCTATATCTTCTTCTTCTTCTATATCTTCTTCTTCTTCTATATCTTCTTCTTCTTCTTCTTCTATATCTTCTTCTTCTTCTATATCTTCTTCTTCTATATCTTCTTCTTCTATATCTTCTTCTTCTTCTTCTTCTTCTTCTATATCTTCTTCTTCTTCTTCTATATCTTCTTCTTCTTCTTCTTCTTCTATATCTTCTTCTTCTTCTTCTATATCTTCTTCTTCTATATCTTCTTCTTCTTCTATATCTTCTTCTTCTATATCTTCTTCTTCTTCTTCTATATCTTCTTCTTCTTCTATATCTTCTTCTTCTTCTTCTTCTATATCTTCTTCTTCTTCTTCTATATCTTCTTCTTCTATATCTTCTTTTTCTATATTTTCTTCTTCTATATCTTCTTCTTCTTTAGTGTTGGGCGAACAGTGTTCGCTACTGTTCAGGTTCTGCAGAACATCACCCTGTTCGGGTGATGTTCGAGTTCGGCCGAACACCTGATGGTGTTCGGACTTTTAGTTCGGGTTCGCCCAAACTGCTCAATGCCCGGCCGAACAGGGCCCCTGTTCGGCCGAACAGGGCCCCTGTTCGGCCGAACAGGGCCCTGTTCAGCCGAATACGGCCCCCCTATGGGGTCGCAGGCATAAGGGGGGAGCATGCCCCAATCGCGGGGGGGGGGGGTCGGAAATTCCCCCCACCCCCTCCGCTAGCGCTCCCCCCTCTGCCCGCTTCCCCATAAAAAAGTTTGCGTAAAGTTAAATAGTACCGGTGATGGCTGCTGCAGTGGCTGGCTGGCAGTTGTGTGAGTGAGGAGGAGGAGTCCGAGTAGGACGCGTTGAGGCCGGGCAGCGGGCAGTTCAGCGGTAGTACCCTTGTGGTACTTCCGCCCTTTCTCTGACCTCACGTCCTCTACGTGATGACGCATACGAGGGTACGCGTGACGCGTACCCTCGTATGCGTCATCATGTAGAGGACGTGAGGTCAGAGAAAGGTCAGAAGTAGGTAGGCATAATAGGTAGGTAGTGGCATAATAGTAGGATGGCATAATAGGTAGGTAGTGGCACATTGCAAGCCACAGCGCCTTTTTCTGTGTACCCTGGCGGTGGTAAAACACAGACATCAGCAGGAGGAGGAAGTAGTTGCAGGCTTGCAGCTATTTGTAGTGTGTGCAGTAATAGTCGGTACTCGGTAGGAGAGTGGGTGGGCAGGTGGCAGCAGAAAATAGTTTTTCTTCTGTTCTCCCTGGCAGTGGTAGCAGCACACAGACAGCAGAAGCTCAATGCAGCTACAGGAGGAGGAGTAACGTGTGTCAGGCAGTGTGATGTGACTGACATAATAGGCCCTGGTACCTAGCGGTGGTACCAGGGCCATAAATGAACATCATGAGGTTCCAGACAGCGGTCGTGAAGCCCACATTGTGTCCAATACACAATTGGGACAGCACAGTTTTCAACCCGGACACCTCTAAAATAATTACATTTTTTTTTTAAATTGTTGTAGCTATTGTTGAGCGTAATAGCTGGTGGCGCTTGGGCAGCAACACCTTGTAATGTTTTCCCTGGCAGTGGAAACACACAGACAGCAGGAGAAAATATAACAGCAGGCAGCGTGAGGAGGATAAGTGTGTGTGGCAGACTGGCATTTGGCAGCAGGCAGGAGGGCAGGCAGCGAGACATAGCAGGCCCTGGGTCCTAGCGGTGGTTCCAGGGCCGTAAATGAACAGCATGAGGTTCCAGACAGCGGTCGTGAAGCCCACATTGTGTCCAATACACAATTGGGACAGCAGAGTTTTCAACCCGGACACCTCTAAAATAATAAAAAAAAAATTTCAAATTAATGCAGCTATTGTTGAGCGTAATAGCTGGTGGCGCTTGGGCAGCAGCACCTTGTAATGTGTTCCCTGGCAGTGGAAACACACAGACAGCAGGAGGAAATATAACAGCAGGCAGCGTGAGGAGGATAAGTGTGTGTGGCAGACTGGCATTTGGCAGCAGGCAAGAGGGCAGGCAGCGAGACATAGTATGCCCTGGGTCCTAGCGGTGGTTCCAGGGCCGTAAATGAACAGCATGAGGTTCCAGACAGCGGTCGTGAAGCCCACATTGTGTCCAATACACAATTGGGACAGCAGAGTTTTCAACCCGGACACCTCTAAAATAATTACAATTTTTTTTTTAATTATTGTAGCTATTGTTGAGCATAATAGCTGGTGGTGCTTGGGCAGCAGCACCTTGTAATGTGTTCCCTGGCAGTGGAAACACACAGACAGCAGGAGGAAATATAACAGCAGGCAGCGTGAGGAGGATAAGTGTGTGTGGCAGACTGGCATTTGGCAGCAGGCAGGAGGGCAGGCAGCGAGACATAGTAGGCCCTGGGTCCTAGCGGTAGTTCCAGGGCCGTAAATGAACAGCATGAGGTTCCAGACAGCGGTCGTGAAGCCCACATTGTGTCCAATACACAATTGGGACAGCACAGTTTTCAACCCGGACACCTCTAAAATAATTACAATTTTTTTTAATTATTGTAGCTATTGTTGAGCGTAATAGCTGGTGGCGCTTGGGCAGCAGCACCTTGTAATGTGTTCCCTGGCAGTGGAAACACACAGACAGCAGGAGGAAATATAACAGCAGGCAGCGTGAGGAGGATAAGTGTGTGTGGCAGACTGGCATTTGGCAGCAGGCAGGAGGGCAGGCAGCGAGACATAGTAGGCCCTGGGTCCTAGCGGTGGTTCCAGGGCCGTAAATGAACAGCATGAGGTTCCAGACAGCGGTCGTGAAGCCCACATTGTGTCCAATACACAATTGGGACAGCACAGTTTTCAACCCGGACACCTCTAAAATAATTACAATTTTTTTTTTAAATTATTGTAGCTACTGTTGAGCGTAATAGCTGGTGGCGCTTGGGCATCAGCACCTTGTAATGTGTTCCCTGGCAGTGGAAACACACAGACAGCAGGAGGAAATATAACAGCAGGCAGCGTGAGGAGGGTAAGTGTGTGTGGCAGACTGGCATTTGGCAGCAGGCAGGAGGGCAGGCAGCGAGACATAGTATGCCCTGGGTCCTAGCGGTGGTTCCAGGGCCGTAAATGAACAGCATGAGGTTCCAGACAGTGGTCGTGAAGCCCACATTGTGTCCAATACACAACTGGGACAGCACAGTTTTCAACCCGGACACCTCTAAAATAATTACATTTTTTTTTTCAAATTAATGCAGCTATTATTGAGCGTAATAGCTGGTGGCGCTTGGGCAGCAGCACCTTGTAATGTGTTCCCTGGCAGTGGAAACACACAGACAGCAGGAGGAAATATAACAGCAGGCAGCGTGAGGAGGGTAAGTGTGTGTGGCAGACTGGCATTTGGCAGCAGGCAGGAGGGCAGGCAGCGAGACATAGTATGCCCTGGGTCCTAGCGGTGGTTCCAGGGCCGTAAATGAACAGCATGAGGTTCCAGACAGTGGTCGTGAAGCCCACATTGTGTCCAATACACAACTGGGACAGCACAGTTTTCAACCCGGACACCTCTAAAATAATTACAATTTTTTTTTCAAATTAATGCAGCTATTATTGAGCGTAATAGCTGGTGGCGCTTGGGCAGCAGCACCTTGTAATGTGTTCCCTGGCAGTGGAAACACACAGACAGTAGGAGGAAATATAACAGCAGGCAGCGTGAGGAGGATAAGTGTGTGTGGCAGACTGGCATTTGGCAGCAGGCAGGAGGGCAGGCAGCGAGACATAGTAGGCCCTGGGTCCTAGCGGTGGTTCCAGGGCCGTAAATGAACAGCATGAGGTTCCAGACAGCGGTCGTGAAGCCCACATTGTGTCCAATACACAATTGGGACAGCACAGTTTTCAACCTGGACACCTCTAAAATAATTACAATTTTTTTTTTTTCAAAGTAATGCAGCTATTGTTGAGCGTAATAGCTGGTGGTGCTTGGGCAGCAGATCCTTGTAATGTGTTTCCTGGCAGTGGAAACACACAGACAGCAGGATGAAATATAACAGCAGCAGCAGCAGCAGCAGCCTTCCACCCAAGCCTGGTTCATTTTGAGAAACGTCAGTCTGTCCACAGACTTGTGAGACAGACGAGATCGCTTCTCAGTGACGACTCCACCGGCTGCACTGAAGCAACGCTCTGACAGTACGCTGGAAGGGGGGCAGGAGAGCACTTCCAGGGCATACTGCGCAAGCTCGCTCCAGATCGGCAGGTGCTTGACCCATACTCCATGGGATCAACAGGGGCCACGCTGTCAAGCCCGCTGAAGGACCCCATGTAGTCAGCCACCATGCGGGTCAAGCGCTGCCTGTGACTGGAGAAGGATGCTGCTGCAGGCATCTCCTCTCTAGTCCTTGGCAGCTCTACACTCATGTAGAGCTCTTGGGTCAGAGACAGCAGGTCTGTGGTGCGCGAGCGCTTGCTGCTGGTGGATGCAGGCACCTGCTGCTGCCTCTGTGCTGGCTGGACAGTGGGGGTGGATGTCTGAGGGAAGGCTTCCTCCAAGCGCTCAACAAGGGACAGCTGCAAATCCCTCATTTGTTGCGCACGGTCTCCTCCTGCAGGCAGGAACTGGCTGAGCTTCCCCTTCAGACGTGGGTCCAGCATCATGCAGATACAGATGTCCTCCCTCTGCTTCATCTGGATCACCCTTGGGTCCTTGCGCAGGCACCTCAGCATGTGCGCTGCCATTGGGAAGAGTCTGGCCACGTCTGTTGGCACATCATCGGCATCCCCAGAGCCGAGAGTGCTGTCCTCCTCTTCCTCTGCCCCCTCCACCTCATCCTCTCTCCACCCCCGCACCAGTCCAGCTGCGCTCTGCTGCTCCTCCTCATCAGCAGCAAGGTCAGGGACCTCCACCAACTCAGAGCCCTACTCCTCAGAGGTGGCCTGTGAAGCTGCCTGCAGCTCCTGATGGTCCAAGGCTGCCGCTCCCTCTTCCACCAGTGCATACAGGGCCCTGTCCAGCACACACACCAAGGGGACCCACTCGCACACCATTGCATGGTCCCTGCTCACCATGTTGGTGGCCTGCAGGAAGGGTGCCAGGACTGAGCACACCTGCTGCATGTGCCCCCAATCCTCCGTGGAGATGATGGACGGGAGGTTGGTGGCGGCACGCCCAGTTGGAGTGAGGGAGCAACTGTTGCTCGTGCACCGTACTGGCTGACAGCCTGCCTCTGTTCAACCAGACGCTCCAACATCGCCAGGGTGGAGTTCCAGCGAGTTGGAACATCGAGCATGAGCCGGTGCTGTGGCAGGTGCAGCTCCTTCTGCACCTCTTCCAGGCTCGCCACGGCTGCAGGCGAGTGCTGGAAGTGACGCACAACCTACCTTGCCGCCTCAAGGAGTCGGTCCATCCCCTGGTAGGTCCGCAGGAACTTTTGGACTACCAGGTTCAGGACGTGCGCCAGGCAGGGGATGTGGGTCAGGTCTCCCCTGCTGATGGCAGCGACCAGGTTTGCCCCATTGTCGGACACCACCTCTCTGACTCTGAGGCCTCTGGGGGTCAGCCAATTCCTCTCCTGCTCTCGGAGTTTGGCCAGGACGTGGTTCGCCATCAGTTTGGTCTTCCCCAGGCTGACCAATTCCAGCAGCGTTTGGCAGTGGCGGGGCTTCACGCTGCTGCTGAGGCGGGGGGTTTGGGCTGGTGTGGCGGAGGATGGAAGCGGATCAGAGGAACCTGCTGCTGTTCCGCTGACCCTGCATGGTGGCACCACCCACTGCGTTGTTGGTGCTGCTGCTGCTCTGGCAGTGCCGGCCAATGCTGCTCCCCCCTCCTCACCCCCTTCCACCAAGCTGACCCAATGCGCGGTGAAGGACAGATAGCGGCCTGTCCCAAACCGGCTGCTCCACGAGTCCATGGTGATGTGGACCCATTGACCCACCGCGTGCTCTAGCCCTCTCCCGACATTGGCCATCACAGAGCGGTGAAGTGCAGGGATGGCCATGCGTGCAAAATAATGTCGGCTGGGGATTGGCCAATCAGGGGCTGCACACATCAGGAGCGCACGCATGTCGCTCCCCTCCTGCACAAGGGAATAAGGCAGGAGTTGGGAGCACATGGCCCGTGTTCAGCTGACGCACGCGACGGCTGCTGGGAGGCAGAACCCTGACCACCCCCTGGAAAGGTGTCGCTGAGCAGGGTCTGGCGAGGTCTTTTGCTGGCACGGGAAGCAGTGGAGGGAGCAGAAGAGGCCACTGAGGACTGGCTGCCAGAAAGGGGCCTCAGTGTCGGCGGCAGGAGTTCCAGAGGGAGGAGGAGCAGTGCGTTGCTGACGCACTCCTGCTGCCGACGGCTTCGCAGTGGTGGCGGGTCTGCCACTGCCACTGCCAGCTTCCTTCAACTTCACGAACTCCTCATGCTTGTGAAAGTGTTTCCCTGCAAGGTGGTTGACCAGAGAGGTGGTGCCAAACGCAGAGGGCTCCTTCCCTCTGCTGAGCTGCTTGTGGCACTGGTTGCAGGTGGCATACTTGCACTCCAAATATGGAAGGGTGAAAAAATTCCATATTGGGGAGCTGAAGTTGCCCCTTCGGCTGGAAGGTGCTGCTGCCGCTGGTCTCCCTGTGGTGGTTGGGGGGGGGAGGCAACCAGGACCTGGTGGCAACCAGTCTTTGTCCTTCACAATGTCATCATCATCCTCCCCCTCCACAAACATGTCCTGCTGGGATTCCTCAAACTCCCCTTCTGCATGCATGGACGGATGGACAGTCACCACTGTCTGACTGTCCAAAGCATCATCCCCCAAAGTGCCCATGAGCATTCCTTCCTCTGCCAATTCTTCCGCAACAGCACTCCATACCTTCTCTGTGCTTGGGGTCCATAAGAAGGTGCTGAGTGACAGAGTGCTGGTGTCGCCCGCTGGGGCTGGAGAACTGCACTCCTCCTCCTGCTCCCCAGGCAGTGCTGGGCGGCTGCTGCTGCTCTTGCGAACAGGAGTGGTGGCGGGGGTGGAGGACTCTGTTCCAGAGCTAATGGTGGCCTGCTCATCCACCATCAGTTCCACCACAGCGTCTGCGTCCTTCTCCTCAATAGGACGGCTACGACCTGGCGGTGGGAGTAACATCTGGGCCACACGCTGCTGCTGTGTCTCTGCAGCGTGACTCCCAGCTGTTGGGCGGCCAAGGCGTCCACGGCCAGTGGCTAATGGCGGAATAGCCACTGGTGCAGACGCAGAACTGCGCATGGTGGTGGTGGCACGGCTGCCACGCCCACAACCTCCTCTCTTGGCGATGCCCTTGCTGCCCCTGCCCAGACCGCGGCTGCCAGTGCCAGACATTGTATATTTTTAATATTATACAAATGAAAAAAAAAACTTATGTAAAGGTGGGTGGGACAAGTGGGGTACTTTAATGGGGTGGGGCTGGTGGTGGTGGGTGTGTGAGGTGACGGACAGGTGTACTCTACAGCAGAGATCGGTGTAGCGCTAACGAGAGAGTGCGCACTGCGCACACAAAGACCCTAGCTGACGCTGACTGACGGTGTCCCTATACAGAGACTACAGTACAAGTCAGCAAATACACAATAGAAGAATTAAACAATAGGACGGGTGTAGAACTAACGAGAGGGTGCGGACAGCGCAGACGTGCACTGACTGCGCACACAAAGACCCTAGGTAACGCGCTGACGGATGGTACCCATACACAGACTAGAGTACACTACAGTACTAACTAAACAATAGAAGAATCTAGCTAAACAATACAACAGGTGTGACTAGATTACAGAGAGCAGATACAGCAGGACAGGTATAGCAGTAAAGCTGGGCCTTGCTAACTATAAAATAGTACAATATCTATCTAACACAGAAGTAGTACAGTAAGGACAGATGAGAGCACAGGTGAGGTGAGGTAACTAGAGACTAGAGCAAGAGCACAGAGCAAGGCAGGCACAGGGCCTAGCTGCTGGCTGCAGGCCTGCAGCAGCAGCACCAGTGACAGACTTTCCCTCCCTAGTCCCTAATCACACAACCTAAACTGCCTAAAATACAATCTATCTACAATACAAAGCAATACAGTTGAAGATCAAGTGTTGGAGTGTAAAAACGCTAGGTTTAGAGCAATGGTAATGCACTTGCACACAGACAAAAAGCACTGGAGCAGTTCTCTCAGTACTATCAGTCAGTAAGTCGCAAGCAGGACGAGTGAGGCAAGATGGCGTCCGCTATTTATAGAGGGGGGCTTGGCCAGGCTCCCCCTCTGTGATTGGCTACAGTCAGAGGGCTTGGAGCCCTCTGATTCGCTTGTGAGGACTCGAGGTGACGTCTGTCATGACGCTATCCGAGCTCGGATAGCTAGGATATCTCCGGATAGCTGCTTGCTATCCGAGTGCGCTCGAAAAGCACAGCCCGGATAGTTAATACTATTCGAGCTCGGTATTCGAGCTTGAATAGTGAAAAAAGAGCTAGGATATCCGAGTAATTCGGATATCCTAGCTCAGATGAGCACCACTAGCAGAAAGCAAAGCAGAATAACATGCGGGGAGCAAAGATACCAGCAGCGCAGGTTATACTTGCGTGACCATGTGGTGGCAGAAGTGGGTCTGGATGGAAGCAGGAATGCACTAGGGATGATCCAGGGTGACTGCCCTTACAGCCGTTTCACCCTTACTTCTTGAGGGCCTCATCAGAGGGGCGGGGTCGCTCGTACTGGGTCCCAAGGCTCATTCTGGCAGGTCCGGCTACCGCATGCGGTCTGGGCACATCGTTGGCTTCTAGTGAGCTTGTGTCTGCGTTTTCCGCCACGCTCACGTTCCTCCTACTGCCGACGTATTTCCGGCCCGCGTGTTCACTATGCGGCTGCTAAGCAACCGCTCTGTGCCCGCGTACGGCGGGAGATTCTGCGCATATGGCCATCTTGTGGCCAAGATGCTAACTGCATCTACATAGGGCCTGCATTACGTCTGCATCATTGCTTCCATCCACCAGATCCCATAGTAAACACATGTGGGGAAAGAATAAAACGGGCAGAGAGGAAAGAGCCCCAAAAACACCTTCCTAATACTATTCCTCCACCCAGCTAGCAGCAATATATAGATAGCTGTTTTAGGTCACATGTAGCATACTAAATGATATCCATTATTAAATATTACTTCATACTATCCATATCAATTCACAAAACAATTAGAATTATTAATTATCAAAGATCCATTATCAAAAGGAGCCAATTGCATAAAATACACATAAAAGTCAGACAAAGATCCGGCCACATTGAATATAATAGAGTCAGTTCATCGAATTTGACCACTCCGGTCCAGTCCATACATATTCAATAAATTCATCATTATCCTAAATGCTCATTTTTAGTCCTATTGTGCTACAATGAAGAGGACTAGGGGGATCAAAAGGAGTTAGTACAGTAAATTTATAACACATCATACTAACAGACTACAGAAAACACATCAGGTCATTCCGCTCATTGAGTCCTAAAGGGCCCAAGGCTTCAGTAATACTAATTAACCATGCCTCTCTTTGTAATAAAATATTTTCCCTATCCCCACCTCTACTACTTAGGGGGATATGTACAGTTTTGTTCAAAATTATTCAACCCCCACTGAAATTGAGTGTTTTGGCCAGTTTGACATTGACTTTTATCATTTCAGTCATCTTGTTTACAATAAATCAAAGAGGCACTTGTAAGCCAGACAAATATAACATAACATTTATAATGAAATAACCACAAATATCTTTTCTGTGCTCACATCATTATCAGTTTTATTCAACCCCCAAGTGACATTCATTCTTAGTACTTAGCACAACATCCTTTTCCAGTTATAACAGCTTTTAAAGGTGAAGCATAGCTTGACACAAGTGTCTTGCAGCGATCTACGGGTATCTTAGCCCATTCTCCATGGGCAAAAGCCTCCAGTTCAGTCACATTCTTAGGCTTGTGTGCTGCAACTGCTTTCTTTAAGTCCCACCAGAGGTTCTCAATTGGATTTAAGTCTGGTGACTGCGATGGCCACTCCAAAATGTTCCAGCCTTTAAACTGCAACCATGCTCTAGTGGACTTGGAGGTATGCTTGGGATCATTGTCCTGTTGAAAGGTCCAACGTCTCCCAAGCCTCAGGTTTGTGACGGTACCCCGTAACTGCAGAAGCAAAACAGCCCCAAAGCATGATTGACCCCCCGCCATGCTTCAGTAGGCAAGGTATTCTTTTCTTCATAGGCCTTGTTCTTCCTCCTCCAAACATAGCGTTGGTCCATGGGCCCAAACAGTTCTAATTTTGTTTCATTAGTCCACAGAACACTGTCCCAAAACTTTTGTGTTTTGTCCACATGACTTTTGGCATACTGCAGTCGACTCTTCTCGCATGGGAGTTCTCGCATGGAGGCCTTCATTACACAGTGTGCTATGGCAGGAGAAGTGAAGCGTCGGCACTGTCTGTCCAGCTGATCAAATTTGGTCTGTCCACAAAGAGCGAAACGACCTTATTATCATGGGTGCGCCCCCCCCCAAGACACTCATATAGCCGGCGGTCATTGCTTCATTGTAATGCGCAAGCCCCTTCACCGTGGCAAGGCAATGATCACGAAGGGGAATTGGCACATGTACATGACTTTTGTTTTGTTTTGGCAGCTGCAGTGCAGCCAGAAAAATTAGGCAGGCATGTACACGCACCAGAAAAATTATTAGTGGCCTTAAAAATTCAGGAATCCACCAGGAGTCCTGGACCCTGTTCGTGGTGGCGGAGAAGGCAGTCAACTGGCCTGCGGGCAGAGATGCTGTGTGGGGAGTGACTTAGTCTTGGGGCAGCCAGTAACACGGCATGCAGGCAGAGATGCTGTGCGTGGGGACTGACTTAGTCTTCGGGCAGGCCTGAGCATGCTTTGCAGACCAGGCATCCGTGGTCAGATGGACCCTTGACCCAACGCTGTGTGCCAGAGATGTCACCACTTGCCTTTCAACATCACGGTACAGTTTAGGTATTTTTGAGAAAAAATTGCAGCCTGGTATCTTCTGCCTGCCTCTGCCTTTTGTTTTGTCCATATAGGGGGGATGAAGTGAAAGGTATGCACTGACTTGACTAATACAATGTGCAGTCACACAGGTGCAGTTAACAGGTATGCACGGAGTGGTATATCACACTGCGTGCGCTCACGTAGGTAGGTGGGTGCACTGTTAACAACAGGTAGTAGGTATATGCAGTGATGGGTATTACAATGTGCACCTGTCACACACAGACAGGTACCGGACAGGCACAGTGACACTGCGTGTGCTCACGTAGGTAGGTGGGTGCACTGAAGTGAACAACAGGTAGGCATATGCAGTGATGGGTATTATAATGTGCACCTGGCACAGTAGTAATTATACCACCAAGGGGCCAAAGGCCCGCTACGACTGACTGACAGGGCTGTATATAATGCAAATTGGCCACACACAAAAAATATAGATCACAAGAACAAGATTAGCTTTTAAAAGAGCTGTTGAGAAGTGCTTTTTTAGCAATAAGAATTAGCAAGGAGCAAGCTAAAAAGCCTACAAGAGCCTAACTAAGCTTTCCCTATAGGTTTCTGCACAGCAGCTCTCCTTTCTCTAATTACTGCAGACACATGAGTAAGTGAAAAGCCTGACACTGTCTGCCTTTTATAAGGGGGTGGAGCTCCAGGAGGGAGTGTAGCCTGATTGGCTACAATGTGCCAGCTGACTGTGATGTAGAGGGTCAAAGTTGACCCTAATGATGCACTATGTGGGCGAATCGAACTTCCACAAAAGTTCCCGGTTCTCCGCGAACGCGAACCACCGAAGTTCGCCGGCGAACCGTTAGGGCCATCTCTACTAAACAAGTCACAGCTAAATTATTTTCATAAATACGGATAATCATATTTAGTTGCCCACCTGATATTTACAGTGCACATTTAAAGGACACTTAAAGCGGACCCAAACCAAACATTTTTTTTAATTCAGAATATTTAGTTGCACCACTCTGACACTTACAAAGATAAATAAACACTCCTTCAAGCCTATGAGCATTTCAGTGCATGCTTTTCACTTTTCATAACTATAGTTATACAGGTGGCAGCCATTAGCAATTCCTCCTTTGCCGGACACCTCCTACTCTACCAGTTTGCCGAATTCTGTCCTGCCAATATGAAAGGAAGGGAGGGGTTCCTCCAATAAATGTAAAATATTTTATGTTTGTCATCATGCACCTGAAAAAAGGCTGCTATTTTATTATTATAATTTAGAAAATAGATTTTATTTTTGAAATATTGTATTTTTAATTTGGGTCTACTTTAAACCTGGAGAAAAAAAAAGCTACTTTCTCAGCGGAAAGCCTCTGGATGGTCCAGTGGCTTCCCGGATCCTCCTGCAGCCCACCATTCCAGTGCAGGGTTCCTGTTCACCTATTATTATTATTTATTGTATTTATAAAGCTCTAACATACTATGCACCTATTCAACTTGCACCAGGTAATAGTATTCTTCCATGGTTGAATGCAACCTAACAGCGCATGCGTGGGTAAGGCACTTGCACTGGTGGCTTTGCTCTACTGGGTTTTCACGCATATTACTTGCACATGCCCAGTCGGTGCACTTGTCCACGGCACCAGAAGAAACCTGTTCGACTAGTGTAAGTCAAGTAGGGATACAGGGACCATGTGCTGGAATGCTGGGCTACAGGAGGATTCAAAAAGCTTCTGGACCATGCAGCGGCATTCCACTACTGAGGTAAGTATATAAATTTTTTCCCCCAGTTAAGGTGTCCTTCAAGTCTGAAGCCTCAGAAAAGGGGAGTTTTTTTGTCCCAGTAACCTTCAGAACCTACAGAAATTCTTTAAACACATTCTGAATGGGAAATTATAAATTAAAAAATAGAATAATGATAATCTTGTCGGTCCACTTTTGAAAGATAAATTGTGAAACCTTTAAAGAGAACCCGTGAGGCAAAATCATGATGGTGAAAAGAAAGTGCATTTCAGAATGAGCACTAATTTCAGTAATGAAAGTGCTAAAGTATTTATATGTGTGTGGGTAAAATATCTTGCATGTAAATACTTGTCCCCTGCCCCGAGTGTGCTCCGTACTTTCGCATTCACGTCCCATGTGACTACCGACCTATACTGTGGGATGCGAAAGTTTGGGCAACCTTGTAAATTGTCATGCTTTTCCTGTATAAATCATTGGTAGTGATGGCCCGAACGGTTTGCATGCGAACGCGAACGCATGAACTTCGGTGGTTCGCGTTCGTGGTAAACCGCGAACTATATGCGAGTTCGACCCGCCCCCTATACTACATCATTAGGGTAATTTTTGACCCTCTACATCACAGTCAGCAGACACATGGTAGCCAATCAGGCTACACTCCCTCCTGGAGCCCCCCCCCTATAAAAGGCAGGCAGCATTGGCCATTTCACTCACTCGTGTGGCTGCAGTAATTAGAGAAGGGAGAGCTTGCTGCAGAGCCATAGGGAAAGCTTGGTTAGGCTCTTGTTAGGCTTGTTAGCTTGCTCCTTGCTGATACTTATTGCTAAAATGCACCCCTCAACAGCTCTTTTCAGAGCTAATGTTGTTCTTTTGATCTATTTTTTGTGTGTGTGTGTGAGTCCCACAGACACTTGTTGCATATACAACCCGCCCTGTCAGTCAGAGCTGGCCCTTGGCCTCTTGGTAATTCCTACTGTGCCACTGCCAGGGCCAGCACATTCAGTGACTACCTGTTCACAGTACCTGTGTGTGTGACAGCTTCACATTTGTAATACCAATCCCTGCATACCTGTTCAGTGCACCAACCTACGTGACCGCACACAGTGTTATATACCAGTCACTGCACCTGTTCACAGTACCTGTGTGTGGGACAGCTGCACATTTGTAATATTAAACCCTGCATACCTGTTCAGTGCACCTACCTACGTGACCGTAAGCAGTGTTATATTATATACCAGTCACTGTACCTGTTCACGGTACCTGTGTGTGTGACAGCTACACATTTGTAATACGAGTCATTGCATGATTGTTCACAGTACCTGTGTTACCGAACGCTGTTTAATATACCAGTCCATGCATACCTGTTAACTGCACCTGTGTGACAGCTGCACATTGTATTGTAATACCAGTCACTGCATACCTTTCACTGCACCTGTGTGACTGCACATTGTATTAGTGAAGTCAGTGCATACCTTTCACTTCATCCCCCCCGATATGGACAAAACAACAGGCAGAGGCAGAGCCAGAGGAAGACCCAGAGGCAGGCCACCGGGCAGGTCTGTTTGAGGTCCTGCTGACATGATTTTGTGCGGCCCTCGACCAAAGTATAGTGCTCAGAAGAAGGCACATCCCATCAACTCCCAAGATTGTCAGGACGTGGTTGACTATTTAACACAGAACACCTCATCTTCCGCAGCCACCTGCGCTACTACAATCACCACATCCGCTGCATTTGACACTTCGCAGGAGTTATTTGGTGGGGAATTAACTGATTCACAGACATTATTGTTACAACAAGATGAAGGCGCTAAGCAAGTTACACCACCTCATATGTTTGAGTTAAGCGACACTATGGACGTAAGGTGTGAGGAGGAGGATGATGAAGTACCGGTGCAGTTTTGGAGGGGTCTGATGCAAGCGGAGCTGGGGAGGATGATTATGATGATGACGCTGATACAGATCTCACGTGGGTTCCCAATAGAGGAGATGAACAGGGGGACAGTTCAGAGGGGGAGTTAGAGAGGAGTAGGAGGAGACGAGTACCTGAAAGAAGCAGCTCGTCATCAGAAACAGCTGGTGGCAGTGTCCGGCGCCATGTATCGCCACCTATGGACAGCCAGCCAACATGCCCTTCAACGTTAGCTGCTGATGCCACCATAGTGTCATCATCCCCTGGGCTCAGCGGTGTGGAAACTTTTTTGTGTGTCTGTCTGACTCAGATCAGAGCAATGTCATCTGTTCTCTCTGCCGCCAAAAATTGAGCCATGGAAAGGCCAACACCCGTGTAGGGACAACTGTCCACGAAGGCACATGAAGAAAAGGCACAAACTGCAATGGGAAGACAACCTGAGGAAAAGCAGCACAAAAAGCAAAGCCACCCTCCTTCTCCTCTTCCTCCTTCAGGAGCATCATCTTCAGCTGCTTTCTCCCTTGCACCTTCACAATCACAGCCACCCTCCTCCACTCCGCCTTTCACCTTGAGCGGTTCCTGCTCCTCTGCCCACATCAGCAGCCAGATGTCCGTGAGGGAAATATTTGAGTGGAAGAAGGCAATGTCTGACAGTCACCCCCTTGCACGGCGTCTGACAGCTGGCTTGGCAGAACTGTTAGCTCGCCAGCTGTTACCATACCAGCTGGTGGACTCTGAGCAGTAATGCTCACAGCGTTCTGTGGAATTCTGTTTTCCGCGATTCCGGCCAGAATTTGGTGATTCCGTTCCGTCACATCGGAACGGAATTGCCTTAGGCCTCGTTCACATCTGCTGCGCTGAAAAACGTGTTAAAGCGCATGGTAAAAACGCATGCGCTTGTGCGCGCTTTAGTCTGCGTTTCTGTGCGTTGCGCTGCGCTTCTTTAAAGCACGTTTTGCTTACTGTAGCCGCAGCAGTTGTCAATAAAACTTTGTTTTTGTATGTAAATGTATTTTTTTCTCCAATTAGGGGTAAAAAACGCATGCGCTTCTATGCGCTTGTACGCGCTTCTATGCGCTAAAAAAGCGGACCCATTCACTTGCATTGCTGTGCGCTTTACAGCTCAGCGCACAGAAATGCATGCAACACTACGTTTATGTAACGCTGCTCAGCGCAGCGCAGAGATGTGAACCAGCTACATTTAGTTACATGGAAAAATGAATACCTTGCTGATCGCACAGGGCAGTGCGCTGTGGAAAGCGCACAGAAACGTCCCTGATGTGAACGAGGCCTAAGCGCTATAGCGTAAATTCCGCGGAACGATGCGTTATTCCGGCGGAATGCAGAATTTTATTAGCCAATCACAAAGAAGCCCCTAGAAGAAGTTTAACGTGAAAACAACAGGATTTCTTCATGAAAATAGGAATTTCTGCACCAATCAGAGGCTTACAAAAACCACCAAAACAGATTTCTGCATGAAAATCGGAATTATTTCAGCACCAATTACAGTGTTAACAAAAACCAATCAATCCTATGTTAGCAACCAGCTCCCTAGCTATCTCACCTATCCCACCATTTTGTATAGGTCCCAAAGCTTACGCAACACCTCCTGTGGCGCAAAAACCACCGCCCTGGAACCACCGCCAGGTCGCAAAGCTTTCGCGACACCTCCTGCGGCAAAAAACCAAGCACCATGGGGGCTTTCCAAAAATTTGTAGCCATTGGGACACCACAGTGGAAGATACCAGGCTGCAATTATTTCTCAAAAAAGGTGATACCCAAAATTGTACTGTGAAGTTGAAAGGCAAGTGGTGTCCTCTCTGGCACACTCTGGCACTCTGACAAAATGACCGCCATGGAACCACCGCCAGGTCCCATAGCTTATGCGACACCTCCTGTGGCGCCAAAATGACCACCATGGAACCACCGCCAGGTCCCATAGCTTATGCGACACCTGTGGCGCCAAAATGACCACCATGGGACCGCCGCAAGGTCCCATGGTGTAAGCGACACCTCCTGCAGCGCCAAAACGACCGCCATGGGAACACCGCTAGGTCCCATGGCTTAAGCGACACCTCCTGCGGCGGCAAAATGACCGCCATGGGACCACCGCTAGGTCCCATGGCTTAAGCTACACCTCCTGCTACAAAAAAATAAAAAAATAAAAAAAATTTGCTACCATTTAGCATAAACAAGGCTTCATTTGCAATTACTTTAATTTTTCCGCCGGAATGCGAAATTCCGCGGAAATGTAATGGCAACGGAATTTAGCGCTGGCAGAATTCCGCAATTCCGGCGGGAACGGAATTTGCTCATTCCGATCATCCCTAACTCTGAGGCCTTCTGAAAATTTGTAGCCATTGGGACACCACAGTGGAAGATACCAGGCTGCAATTATTTCTAAAAAAAGGTGATACCTAAACTGTACCGTGAAGTTGAAAGGCAAGTGGTGTCATCTCTGGCACACAGCGTTGGGTCAAGGGTCCATCTGACCACGGAATCCTGGTCTGCCAAGCACGGTCAGGGCAGGTACATTACTTACACAGCCCATTGGGTAAACCTGGTGACCGCTGGCAAGCAGGGAGTACGTGGCTGTGCAGCGGACCTAGCTGAGACACCTCCATGGCTTGCAGGTATGCCTCCTGCCACCTCCTCTCCTTCTCCTCCTATTCCTCCCGCTGCATCCTCTTCGCTATTGTCCTCCTCCTTGGCTGAGTGGCAGTGCTACTCTACTGCTGCTGCGATCGCCTCTCCAGCTACACAGCCCCAGCTCCCCAGGGCCTATGCTGCATGCTAGGTACGACGGTATCACGCCATCTTAGACATGTCTTGCCTCAAAGCGGAGAGTTACACTGGAGCAGCTCTCCTGGCTGCTCTGAACAAACAGGTGGATCAGTTGCTGACTCCGCACCAACTGGAGATCAGCACAGTTACAGGAACAGGAGGAAGAGTTGTGGGAACAATTCTCAGCAGAACCAGATGTTTCCTCAACACCTGCGGCAGCACAGAGGGGGAGGAGGAGAAGGAAGATTCGTGTGGGGAAGAGGAGTCAGATGATGAGGAAGGTGTTTTTTTTTTTAGGGGGAGGCGGAAGAACAAGAGGAGATGGATAGTACATCTGCATCCAAATTTGTGCAGATGGAGTCTTTCATGCTGTCCAGCCTATTGAGGGACTCCCGTATAAAAAACTCAAGGGGAATGAGCTGTACTGGGTGGCCATGCTACTAGACCCTCGGTATAAGCACAAAGTGGCAGAGATGTTACCAACTCACCTGAAGGCAGAAAGGATGCAGCACTTGCAGAACAAGCTAGCAACTATGCTTTACAAGGCGTTTAAGGGTGATGTCACAGCACAACGGAATAAAGGTACCACTGCCAGTAATCCTTCTCCCATGTCCATGCAGGCAAGTGCCGGACACTCCAGCGATCTCATGGTGATGTCGGACATGCGGACATTCTTTAGTCCAACGCCTCGCCTTAGCCCTTCTAGATCCACCCTTCACCAACGCCTCGACTGGCAGGTAGCCGACTACTGGATGTAAACACTGTGATCAGCGATGAACCCCTGGACTACTGGGTGCACAGGCTTGACCTGTGGCCAGAGCTGTCCCAATTTGCTATCCAACTTCTGTCTTGCCTTGCCTCAAGCGTCCTGTCAGAAAGGACCTTCAGCGCAGCTGGAGGCATTGTCACTGAGAAGAGAAGTCGCCTAGGTCAAAAAAGTGTTCAGTACCTCACCTTTATCAAAATGAATGAGGCATGGATCCCGGAGGGCTACTGCCCGCCCGAAGACTAAGTAAGTCCCCACACAGCACAGCATCTCTGCCTGCACGCCATGTGACTGTCTGCCCCAAGACTAAAAAACACATATATCCAGGCACATCGCCTCTAGTTAGGACATTAAATAAGTTATTAAGGAAAAGGGAGGTGCTGAAGGGGGTGTGGCCAGAAAAACAGCAAAATCTATTAACCCTTCGCACTCTCGCATGCAAATGTTCAAACAAATGAATTCATAGATTCACTCATCCAGGCACCACTGTTATCCCTACAGCTAAATTAAAAGCCGGGGTTTTAGTTCACAGAAGAATGCATTCTTATGCTTAGTCACCTATACTGCGCAGAAGTACCCAGGTAAACATAGGTGTCCTAACTCTGGCCCTGTAACATGCATAGTGCAGACATGCAAACATTAATTACATCAAACCTATCTAGGGATTAGGTGCACACATCCTGACGTCCTCTCCTGGAACAGATAGCGCATCTTACCAATCGCACAAGGGAGCTAACGTAATGTATCTCCACACAGCATCTCTGCCTGCAGGCCGCTTGACTGTCTTCTCTGCCACCACCAACAGGGTCCAGGACTCCAGGCGGATTCCTGAATTGTTTGCTAGCAGCGGCCACTATAATATTTTTTCTGGTGCGTGTGCATCTGCAACAACAAAACAAAAGGCATGTACATGTGTCAATTCCCCTTCGTGATCGTTACCTTGCCGCAGTGAAGGGGCTTGCATATCACAATGAAGCAACGAAGCAATGAAGCTATATGAGTGTCTCGGGGAGGGGGCATACCAAAAGATAATTAGGTCGTTGCTTCATTGTGGACAGACCAATTTCGATCAGCTGGACAGTCACTGTTGTTCTGTCATTAAACTACCTCAGCCCGGCGACCATAAGTGCTTGAAAACTGCTATCGCCTGCACTCTGGCCATGGTGCGCACCAGCCAGCACGGCCGTCACTAACCAAACAGCTGTTTGCAGTGCGCTACACAGTGAGTTTGGTCTGTCAGTGTGAAGCCGTACACTAATTACATTTCCTGATTGATGTATATAATCCTCTACATTGTAAGCCTTTGGGCAGGGTCCTCCTCTTTTTGTGTCCTACCTGATCTTGCACCTCCATTACAGTGAACCCATGCTATGCATCTGAGTGAACCTAACTTGCCTAATCTCCATGCTCCCCTCCAGTGACTAAGCATTACCTTGTACTCATACTATGGTGTGTGATCTCCATGCTCCATCCAGTGACTGACTAAGCATTACCTGGTACTCATACTATGGTGTGTGATCTGGTTTTCTTGTATTCCTGTATTGTCATATTACTGTATGTCACCCCTAAATATTGTCTGTAACCTAAATTAATGTTCAGCGCTGCGTAATATGTTGCCGCTTTATAAATACAATAAATAAATAAATAAATGTATACACATGCAAGATGTTTTAAAGCACTTTAAGCCTCTAATTTAGCATGCAATGTGATTTCTGCCCTTAAAATGCTGCCGTCAAATCCTGATTTTTCCCAGGGACTTTTGGCATGTATTCCACTCCGCCATGCCCCCCTCCAGGTGTTAGACCCCTTGAAACATCTTTTCCATCATTTTTGTGGCCAGCATAAATGTTTCTAGTTTTCAAAGTTCGCCTTCCCATTGAAGTCTATTGTGCTTCCCGAAATTTGCCGCGAGCCGAAAATCGGAGGTTCGTGCCGTCTCTAATCGTTGGTGCTTACAATAAAAAATGCCAGTTAAATATAACATATAGGAGACACACGCAGTGATATTTGAGAAGTGAAATTAAGTTTATTGGTTTTACAGAAAGTGCGCAATAATTGTTCAAATAAAATTAGGCAGGTGCATAAAGTTAGGCACTGTTGTCATTTTATTGATTCCAAAACCTTTAGAACTGATTATTGGAACTCAAATTGGCTTGGTAAGCTCAGTGACCCCTGACTTACACACACAGGTGAATCCAATTATGAGAAAGAGTATTTAAGGGGGTCAATTGTAAGTTTCCCTCCTCTTTTAATTTTCTCTGATGAGTAGTAACATGGGAGTCTCAAAACCACTCTTAAATTACCTAAAGACAAAGATTGTTCACCATCATGGTTTATGGGAAGGATACAGAAAGCTGTCTCAGAGATTTCAGCTGTCTTTTTCCATAGTTAGGAACATATTGAGGAAATGGAAGACCACAGGCTCAATTCAAGTTAACGTTCAAAGTGGAAGACCAAGAAAAATCTCGGGTAAACAGAAGCGTCGAATGGTGAAAACAGTTAGAGTCAACCCACAGACCAGCACCAAAGACCTACAACATCATCTTGCTGCAGATGGAGTCACTGTGCACATTCAACCATTTGGCGCACTTTACACAAGGAGATGCTGTATGCAATAGTGGTGCAGAGGAAGCCTTTTCTCTGCCCACAGCACAAACAGAGCCGCTAAAGCACATTTGGACAAGCCAGCTTCATTTTTAATAAGGTGCTGTGGACTGATGAAACTAAAATTGAGTTATTTGGGCGGTAGAGGAAAAACAACACTGCATTCCAAGAAAAACACCCGCTACCTACAGTAAAATATGGTGGTGGTTCGATCATGCTGCGGGGCTGTGTGGCCAGTGCAGGGACTGGGAATCTTGTCAAAGTTGAGGATGCATGAATTTAACTCAGTATCTGCAGATTCTGGAGACCAATGTCCAGGAATCAGTGTCAAAGCTGAAGCTGTGCCGGGGCTGGATCCTTCAACAAGACAACGACCCTAAACACTGCTAGAAATCCACTAAGGCATTCATGCAGAGGAACAAGTACAACGTTCTGGAATAGCCATGTCAGTCCCCAGACCTGAATATAATTGAAAATCTGTGGAGTTAAAAAGAGCTGTCTATGCTCGGAAGCCTTCAAACCTGAATGAACTACAGATGTTTTGTAAAGAGGAATGGTCCAAAATACCTTCAACCAGAATCCAAACTCTCATTGGAACCTACAGGAACGTTTAGAGGCTGTAATTTCTGCAAAAGGAGGATCTACTAAATATTGATTTTATTTCTCTTTTGTGGTGCCCAAATTTATGCACCTGTCTAATTGTGTTTAAACAATTATTGCACACTTTCTGTAAATCCAATAAACTTAATTTCACTTCTCAAATATCACTGTGTGTGTCTCCTATATGACATATTTAACTGACATTTTTTATTGTAACAACCAACAATTTATACAGGAAAATCATGACAATGATGCCCAAACATTCGCATCCCACTGTAGCAAGTGGGGAGCGAGTGTGACAGTACACACGCTATCCATGTGCTATAACACCGGCAGCTATGTGGGGCGCCAATGCACAAGTACAATGGACAGCGGGCAGTTAAAGTATTTACATGCATGAGCATCTGGGGAAATCTAACATTTTGGGGGCCAGTGGAAAGGGATGGCGAGGCGGTGTTACAAGGCAAATTCCCGAAAGTTTAAATGCTGAAATTGTTTGAGAATCGGCCTGTTGTGTATCGGCAGCCTACAGATCTCTCTCTGATCAGATTCGGAAAAAAAAGGATCAAAAGAATTTAATAACTTGGTCACCCCCAGAGTCCACTTCAAAACCTAATGGAGAGTTTGGAACTCCCTGCCACACCAAATCAGGATATCTCCATCCCTGGAAGCATTTAAGTTCAAACTGAAAAGACACCTGTGTAGTCCGGCATTTATAAACACCTACTTCCTAACACAGCCCAGTCTGCAACCTTGCATTGTTGTATCTGAGACATAGCTATGCACTTTGAGTCCTATGGAAGAAAAGCACTTTACAAATGTTATTGTATTGTATTGCATTAGGGTCGGTTCACACTTGTTTCAAAACCGTATCCATGGCTCTGTCTTTTTGCCCTGGACAAAAATGGAGCCACAGATACCAATGTTGAAAATATCACACACTTCAAAAAACGAATCCGTGGGTTCCATTTTAGAGGACTGAATGGAGAGTCCGGGTTTTTCAGATTTCTACGGAGCTCGGATACCCACTGAGGCAATGAAAGGCAACACAAAAACAGATCTCCCTCTACACAGAGACCTTTGCACAGAAAACGGATGCAAAAGCAGATTGCCTACTGCCTGCTCCTCCCCTCAGCATCATTTTTGCGGACCTCTTTATCCAATAGAAACACACATGAAGGAAGGACAAGTTTTTGACATATGTTTAACTGCTTGCAGACCGTGTCACGCCGATGGGCGTGGCCACAGCGGCAGCCCCAGGACCAGATAACGCCTATTGGCGTAAAGTCCTGGGGCAGCAGTTTGCAGGAGATCGCGCGCAGGCTGCGCGTGCATCTCCTGCCTAGTGGGCGGAGCAGAGCTCCGCCTTCTGTCTCCGATCGGCGATCGCCGCTCGGAAGACTGTTACACGGTGAAACCACCGTGTATTTACATGTACAGTGCTGCGATCAGCAGCAGCGCTGTACTGGGGACAGCCGCGTGACACGGCTGTCCTCCTGGGGGACAAGAGAGCGATCGGCTCTCATAGGCAGAAGCCTACGACAGCCGATCGCCATGATTGGCTGGCTGGGGGGAGGGAGGGGATTTGGAAAAAAAATAAAAATAAAATAGCAAGATATATATATATATATATATATATATATATATATATATATATATATATAAAAAATATATATTTATTAAAAAAAAATAAACGGGTCGGGTGGGGGGGTTTGGGGGGGGGAGCTGGGCGATCAGACCACACCAACAGAGAGCTCTGTTGGTGGGAAGAAAAGGGGGGGGGAATCACTTGTGTGCATAATTGTACGGCCCTGCAGCTTGGCCTTAAAGTGACTCTGTAACAAAAATTACAATGTTTTTTCTACCATCCTACACGTTCCTAAACCTATTCTAATGTGTTGTGGCTTACTGCAGCTCTTTCTACTATAACCATCTCTGTAATAAATCAATGTATCTTTCCCCTGTAAGACTTGTCGGCCTGTGTCTGGAAGGCTGCCAAGTTCTTCAGTGTTGAACTGTTCCTCTATGCACACTCCAGTGTGTGTTTTATTTACATAAGCCAGCAGCTTCTCTGCTATCTTACCAGTGATAGAAGAGAGCTGGATAAAAATCCTCCTCTGGAGGCTGTGAAAGGAGCTGGTCTGTCACATACTGAGGAATTAATGACATAGGCAGAGCTGTCTGCAGGAAGCCTGTAATGTTCAGTGCATGAGAGAAGCTGGGGACAGAAGGTAAACACACACAAGTGATCTCTTGAGATTCAGAAGTAAGGCTGTATACAGCCTGCTTGTGTATGGATGTATTTTCTATGTGTGGACAAGCTGTACATCAACCTACTTCCTGTTTTGGTGGCCATTTTGTTTGTTTATAAACAAACTTTTTAAAACTGTTTTTGACTACTTTTAATGTGGCGGGGAGCGGTGAAATTGTGACAGAGGGTAATAGGAGATGTCCCCTAACACACTGGTATGTTTACTTTTGTGCGATTTTAACAATACAGATTCTCTTTAAAGCTGCAGTGGCCAATTAAGCAGGAAATAGCTTGGTTACTAGGGGGGTTTAACACCATGGTCCTCAAGAGGTTAAACGGACTGGAAATGTATGCTGCAAAATCACAACATTTTGAAAAACGGATCTGTTTTTAGAAAAACTGATCCGGGAGGATAAAGTCTCAATACGTAGACAAGATAAGGTAAAAAGACAGTGGGAACCTAACATTATGGGGGGTGGAGAGGGGGGTGGGGACAGTGTAAAGATTAAGGAGGAGGAAAAATTCAAGTAGCCCATTTCATGTAAACAAAATTGGTAAATGTGGTGGTAAAAATATAAAGTGCATGATAACCAATGCTCGGAGCCTTGCAAATAAAATAAACGAACTAGAGTTCATTCTGAATGACAAAGGCTATGACATTGTGGGAATAACCGAGACATGGATGGATGAAAGCCATGACTGGATAGCTAATTTAAAAGGATACAATGTGTTTAGGAAGGATAGAACAGGGAAAAAAGGTGGAGGGGTTTGTCTCTTTGTTAAGAATTCTTTTACAGCTGTCCTCAACGATGAGATGGAGGAAGATTGCGAAGATGTGGAGTCCGTTTGGGTAAATATTCATGGTGGAAATAAAAGTTGCCAATTGCTTATTGGGGTATGCTACAGGCCACCTCTTATTAATGAAGCTGCAGAACTGCGATTACTACAGCAGATTGAAAAAGCTGCAAGTAAAAATGAGGTCATAATTATGGGCGACTTCAACTTTCCAGACATTGACTAGAGTATTGAGGCTACCCATTCTGATAAAAGCAGCAGATTTCTGGCAGCACTACAGGACAATTACTTGACTCAAATGGTAACGGAACCAACTAGGGGGAATGCGTTACTGGATCTGATCATTTCTAATAGACCAGATAATGTATCAAATGTGCAGGTTCAAGAACATTTGGGAAATAGTGATCACAACATGATAACGTTTGATCTGGTGACTGATAGGCCACTGGGCAGCGGGACCACTAAAACTATGAATTTTAGAAAAGCAAAGTTCAATCAAATTAGGCAGGCACTAAGTTTGGTGAACTGGGATAATGTACTACAAGGGGAGGACACTGAAGGGAAATGGCAAGCTTTTAAACTTATACTCAATCAATATTGTAGTATGTATATCCGATATGGAAACAAAATATCTAGGAATAAAAAAAAGGCCTCTATGGATGAATAGAAAGGTTAAAGATAAAATGGAGAGGAAAAAGAATGCCTATAAGGTCTTAAAACAGGAGGGGACCGAGGCTGCACTAAGCAATTATAAGGAGTGCAATAAAAATTGTAAAAAAGAAATTAGGCAGGCGAAGATTGAAGCTGAAAAACAAATTGCTAGGGATATCAAATCTAACCCCAAAAAGTTTTACAAGTACATTAACTCTAAAAAAAAGAATGGTTGACTGTATAGGACTCCTAAAGAATGAGGGTGGGAACTCAATGGTGGATGACCAAGGTAAGGCAGAGTTATTAAATGCTTTCTTTGCTTCTGTCATCACAAAAGAAACAGCACTGTTGAAAATTACAGAGGCAGAAGAGTATCAATCTTCTAACTGTAATACTAAATACTTAACACAGGAAGAAGTGAAGGCAAGACTAAATAAATTAAAAATAGACAAGGCACCTGGCCCGGATGGCATGCATAAGGGAATTAAGTTCAGTTATAGATAAACCCCTTTATCTTATCTTTTGTGACTCTCTTTCAACTGGCAGTCCCAGTGGATTGGCGTACAGCCCACGTTTTCCCATTATTTAAGAAGGGCAAAAAATCAGATCCAAGAAATTATAGACCTGTAAGCTTAACATCAGTTGTATGCAAACTATTTGAGGGGTTACTAAGAGATACTATACATGACGGTGGCGTAGTGGGCACTGTGGCGTAGTGGGCAGCACGGTGGCATAGTGGTTAGCTCTCTCGCCTTGCAGTGCTGGGTCCCTGGTTCGAATCCCAGCCAGGGCACTATCTGCAAAGAGTTTGTATGTTCTCTCCGTGTCTGCGTGGGTTTCCTCCGGGCACTCCGGTTTCCTCCCACATTCCAAAAACATACAGATAAGTTAATTGGCTCCCTCTAAAATTGGCCCTAGACTACAGTACTTACACTACATAAGATAGACATATGGCAATGGTAGGGATTAGATTGTGAGCTCCTTTGAGGGACAGTTAGTGACAAGATATATACATACACTGTACAGCGCTGCGTAATATGTCGGCGCCATATAAATACTAAATAATAATAATAATGACTTCATATTAGAAAATAATCTTATTTCTCAGCATCAACATGGGTTTACTAAAGACAGGTGCTGTTTGACTAACATGCTCAGCTTTTATGAGGTAGTGAATGCTAATATGGATATTGGGAATGCCGTAGATGTGATATACTTGGACTTTGCAAAGGCCTTTGACACTGTTCCCCACAAAAATCTGGTGTAAAAGTTGAGGATGCAAGGACTGGGGAAGAATCTGTGTGCATGGATAGGGAACTGGCTAATGGACAGAAAACAAAGAGTTGTGGTCAATGGATCATACTCAAAATGGGAGACTGTTAGCAGTGGGGTATCACAGGGGTCTATTCGGGGTCCAGTGCTCTTCGATTTATTTATTAATGACCTAGTAGATGCAGTAGTGAGCAATGTTGCTATTTTTGCGGATGATACAAAATTGTGCAGAATCATCAACTCTCAGGAAGATAGTGTCATATTGCAACAGGATCTGGATAGGATGGCTATATGGGCACATACATGGCAGATGAAATTCAATGTTGAAAAATGTAAAGTCATGCATCTTGGACGTACTAATGGTCTAGCACCATACAAAATAAATGGGATACAGTTGGGGACATCAAACTTGGAAAAGGACTTAGGAGTACTCATCGACAACAAGTTAAATAATCGTACTCAATGCCAAGCAGCTGCAGCTAAAGCTAACAAAATTTTGGGATGCATTAAAAGGGAAATAAAAACTCGAGATGCTAACATAATATTGCCCCTGTTTAACTCTCTAGTGAGGCCACATCTGGAATATGGAATTCAGTTCTGGGCACCACATTACAAAAAAGATATTGCAGTTTTAGAGCAGGTGCAGGGACGAGCAACAAAATTAATACGTGGGATGGAAGGTCTCACTTACCAAGAAAGGTTAGATAAACTGGGTTTATTTAGTCTAGAGAAAAGATGCCTTAGAGGGGATCTAATTAACATGTATAAATACATCAGAGGGCAATATAATAGCTTGGCAGATGAGCTTTTTGTCCCTAGGCCTTCTCAAAGGACTAGAGGACATAATCTGCGCATGGAGGAAAAACGTTTTAGCCATTTATTTAGGAAAGGGTTCTTTACAGTAAGAGTGATTAAGATGTGGAATGCATTGCCACAGGAAGTCGTTATGGCAAACTCTATACCTGCATTTAAAGGGGGCTTAAATGCTTTCCTTGCGTTGAAAGACATCCATGGCTACAATTACTAGGTAATGCCTAATGATGTTGATCCAGGGATTTTATCTGATTGCCATCTGGAGTCGGGAAGGAATTTTTCCCTTTAGGGGCTAATTGGACCATGCCTTGTAAGGGTTTTTTCGCCTTCCTCTGGATCAACAGGGATATGTGAGGGAGCAGGCTGGTGTTGCGCTTTATACTGGTTGAACTCGATGGACGTATGTCTTTTTTCAACCAAAATAACTATGTAACTATGTATAAAATGCATTCTGATCTGCAACTTGACAAGTGTGGACTGACCCTTAAGTATACTGTTACATAAGAAGGATTTTTGGAGCTAGTCTACTTTAGGGGACCCACCGCAAATCCCCATAGACACTTTCAGCTGGTCTGCAGAAACGGAACAAATGTCCGCTTTCACCTTGTTTAAACCCCCACAAGCCTTATACCCACGGATAGGTAAGCATATCCTGTAACGAACTGTGAGGTTTTCGGTCAAAAAAAAGTTGAAATGGGCTGTGTAGGAGCCGCCGAACGGCCTTCATCTCGGTTCCGTCGGCCATCTTCATTCTACTGTGCAGGTCCTTTCTTTCTCCTCATTGGAGGGTTCGTTAGCTGCCGACAGAAGCTGGCACGCCCCCACCTAACAATCCCTCCAATGAGGAGGAAGAAACGACCTGCAGAGCAGAACAAAGATGGCTGACGGACCCGAAATTGCGGCCATTCGGCGGCTCCTGTACAGTCAGTTCCAACTTTTTTTTGACCGAAACCGCAAAGTTCGTTAGAGGACCTGCTTAGCTACCCAGGGATATAAGGCTTGTGGAGGTTTAAACAAGCAAACGGAAGACATTTGTTCCGTTTTGCAGCCCAGGTGAAATTGTCTATGGGGATTTGCGGTGGGTCCCCTAAAGTAGACTAGCTCCGGATTTTTTTTTCTTGTTGATTCTATGTAGAGTTAAACTTTTTGTCTTCCGAATGCCGGCAGTGACTGGCTGCAGAAAAGGTACTTCATGCTGAAAAATATCATCAACCAAATGAGAATTATTTTTAATGACTGTAAATTTTGTTTGTAACTTTTGCCCTTTTTTTGGCCAGGTGGTGGTGTGTGTGTGTTTGTGTGCGTGTGTATTTTGGTGGGGTTTGAATTAAAAAAGCATGATGTGATTAAAAGAGTTTCTTTCCTAAGGAGGACACTATTTTGTTTATCAGTAATGTGTTACTTGTATTTCCTGCAGCCTCCGTGTCTCCGCCTTGTCTCTTGTTACATTACTCCAGAGTTCCATCAGATGCATATCTCTTTTATTCCATGAGCTAGGAGCATTAACCTCAAAGATGGTTTAAGCAAAATATCTCTCAATAGGAATCATTTATTGCACAATTAATTATTCCCATTAATACTTTTATTGTTTATAAGGATGAATAGGTTTATTAGCAGCAGGGAACCTGAACAAATTTAATCTCTTAATATAATATTCTTATTAAGTTAACTTGTTTTATGATTTTGTTTATTATTAGTGGCAATAAACTGCCAGACAGAAATGGCATGCTAAAATTGTATTAAAAAAAGAAAGGTAAGTAATTTTATCATTTTCTATACTGTATAATAAAGAGCACTAAAAAGAGACAATTACCCTAGTTATAGACATGCTACATAAAACCAACATATTCAGTGAGCAGCTCAGGATGAAGATAAAAATGAAATTTAATTGTAAATAAAGTGTGTAGTGTATAACCCTAGCGCAGTACTGAAATCCATCAGTGTGCGTGTAAAGGTTTATTTCCTAAATTTATCTAAAATTAATTCTAAGTAACCTCTGTACAAGGTGATGTAAACTAGTAAATTAACACTGCTGCTCAAATTAAACCTGTCACCAGCATCCCATCTGAAAGTAATCCAACAGTGCGGCAAAACAGAATATCTACTTAAAATGACTGCAGTCTGAGTCAAAGGTGTTTAATTCACAATAGAAATCAGAGCATAACTATTAAACAAGGAGGCCAAGCCTCCAACTCCAAATATGTACTAGTGCACAATGAGTTATCAGGCAATTTCTTAAATTGAAAACGCGCATGCCTGCGTGCAACTAACCTTTTGTGTGGCTGGATCGCCCCCTCCAATCCCCGTCCAAACGCACCAGTTTTCTTCGGTCAGCCCCGGTCGGGGACCCGAACCTCGAGGTCGGGCTCCCCAGCGACCCGGAACTAATGAGGCAACGCAGGCGCAATGTATTGCTGGACGCTGGCGCAGTGACTTCAGAAGCGCGCAGCCATACGTTCCCTTACGGCTGTGCACGCGTACTTGAACTGCCGGAGGAGGGTTTGAGCTTGCTACATCACTCGCAAGCCAAACCCTCCGCTTCTGCCACCGCCCGTCAGGCCCGCCCACTCCTCCCAGCCCACTCCTTCTCCCAGCCCACTCCTCCTCCCAGCCCACTCCGACAGCTGCCGCCTTGCCTCTATGCGCGCTCCAAGCACAGATCATCCGTGCATGAGAGGCGCAGGCAAGCGGAGGCTGGCGGAGTGGGATGGGAGAAGGAGTGGGCTGGGAGAAGGAGTGGGCTGGGAGGAGTTGGCGGGCCTGACGAGCGGTGGCAGAAGTGGAGGGTTTGGCTTGCGATTGACGTAGGCAAGCTCAAACCCTCCTCCTGCGCTCTACTATGCGTGCGCAGCTGTAACGAACTGTATGGCTGCACGCAAAGATAAGTAACTTCCCCCTGCATTCCAAGCACAGGAACAGGGAAGTTACAAATTAATCCACACCATCTACTTCCGGGGCACCCGAAATAAACGGCCTGAATTGCGGAGCCGGGGAACACCGGAGGGGGGAAAAAAACAATGCGACCCTACTGACATTAGCCTACTAAGCAGCGTCAGGTAAGTCACTTATATTGTGATACGTTGGCCTGATAACTCCTTTAAGGTGGCCATACACTTATAGATTTACAGCAGATTCAACCATCATATAGATTTCTGTCAGATGCCTGTCAAGTCGAATCTGACAGGAAACTATCCGATGTGTGCCACACACTAGGAACAGATTTCCAATAGATTTCAGAATGAAATCTATTGGAAATCGATTGGAAATCGATCGAAATGCAATTAACTAATTTATTTGGGTTCTACGGGAGTTTGAGGAATAAAATATGACTTCACAGAATAGAAGTCACTTGATCTAACACAACTACTTATTAAGGTGGCCATACACTTATAGATTTGTAGCAGATTCGACCATCAGATATTTCTTTCAGATGCCTGTCAAGTCCAATCTGAGAGGAATCTATCTGATGTGTGCCACACACTAGGAACAGATATCCAATACATTTCAGAGTTAAATCTATTGGAAATCGATCTAAATGCATTATTGGACCATTAGATCCAATGCAACTCTACGGGCCAATGATCTGCTGCCAGCGGTAGATCGACTTAAATTTTCCATCCTGTCTGATAGATCAAATCTATCAAAATCGGACATAAATCGATCTATAGATTTGATAGAATCGACTTCTGATCGATTCCATAGAATCGATCGATGCCTGAAATTGACTAGTGTATGGGCCCCTTAAGTGATCCATGCCCGTTCTCACACTGTTAATCTCACAGCTCCACTCGGGGGCATAACTACAAAACTTGGGACCCACCTGCAGCAAAACTTTGATGGAAACCCCCAATGTTCACATCCTTTCCCTTGCCTCCTCTTGGGGGCCCATCTCACAAAGGGCAGAAAACAAGTGTTGCTTTCATGATTTGTACACCCCATACCAAGTGTTGCCACAAAAAGACCAGATCTGGAGGAATGACCCCTGTAACAGAGGGAAGGGAGGTTAGTACTTGGGAGCCCCCACAGCTCTGGGCTCACCTTGGATCCATATGCCCTTGGCCCCACCCCCTCAGGCCTCACTCATACTGTATTTCCCCCACTACTTTGCATACCCATGGTGGAGCCGTGACAGCAGATAGGTGAGCCTTGGGGGTACACATTATATTACTGGTGTGTACACATTAAATATGTGGGAGACCGGCTGGGGGTGTGTCAGATCCGTCGGTCATTGGGAATCCAAATGCGGCTACTGCCATGCACCTGAACAAGCACATTCAAGCGAGATTTTAACAGCACACTGGATTGATCCATTTAATCAATTTCAGCTGGAGATTAGACAGCTGCTTGCAGGATCAATCTCTGGCTGACTTGATCATTGTGATCAAGTCTGCCGGATATAGAAGGTGAAAATCAAGTAATGTATATATAGACACCTTTTACTTTCTGCAGGTCTCAGTGATATTGTACCTTCCCTATTCATCATTAGATCTCACTTAAGCCTCATCTACACGGTACAATTTTCCATCGGATCAGATCTATTAGATCATTTCCAACCGGTCCAATCGCATTGTGTTAGATTTTGCAATAGATTTTGGGTACTCAAAGCCAAATCTATTGCAACATTGATCTGAAACTATTCAGACGTCTACAAACGATGCAATTTCTTATTAGATCTATAGAAAAACAAAAGTTTGCTTTCCTAAAACAGAAAGAATTTGCGCTAATTCAGGTTGGAGTGAGCTTGAGATGTCTCCCGAAGCAACACTGCTGAATATATGCAAATTAACCATTGTAACCCTTATTAGATCTATGTAATAGATCCGTCTATCTGATGGAAAATTGAACCGTGTAGATAAGGCTTTACACTGTAACCCCCCCCCCCCCATGTCCTACTCACATTGTAAATCACCCTGTAGGATTGGTCAATCAGATGCAAATAATTCTGAGTTAATGCCAGATTATGTAACTTTTTGTATACATGGGATTAAATTAGTTTGTTTTGACTTGCATAAATTTGCGTACAAAAATTTGCATAATCCTGCATCAACTTATTTTTTACAGCTTATTGACCAATCCTATCCCCCAATACCTATGCCTCATTCAAACTGTAAGTACTCTGCTTGCCACATGCAGACCAGTTGCAAGTCTTGACCTCTTTTGTTAAATCAGCATGCAGTGAAAATACAGTGCCTAGTACTGCTAAAAATATAAAATGCTTGAAGCTTGGCATTTAGCAGGTTCTTTGCCAGAAAGATCACTCTGTCCACTTTTTCCTTCAATAAAATATTTTATTCAGACAATGGTGACCTCCTATACAAACTGGCCTGGTCTTGGCCCGCAGAATACAGGACAGTGTGTCTCGGCAGGTCATCCAGCATGCGTGCACAACGTCCGTGTAGCTCCTGGCTCCTCCCCTCCCTCCAAGGAGTGGCATGGAGGTACTTTGACGTCGTGCACGCATGCTGGATGACTGGCCAAGATGCACTGTCTTGTATTTTCCGTGGCCACCATTGTCTGATTAAAATCTTTTATTGGAGGAAGCAGTGGACAGAGTGGTCTTTTGGTCAAAATTCCTGCTACATGCCAAACTTCAAGCAGCCGGCTGGTGAGTGCAATCACATAGGGGGTCTTCTGATTGTGGAGTGACTTTGTTTTGGCTCGCGATCCCCTGAAATAGACGTTTTTTCACTGGAGCGCAGTTTTCTTTTTGCATTTGAGTGAAAATACACTGTGAAAAATCAAATGCCTTTGTGGATCACAAAAAACAAATCTATCACAACACAATGATTTGATTTGAAAGCTTTGTTTGCCATTCACACTAATGCAGTGCCACACTAATGCAACATGTACTGCATGTTACAAATCTGTCTGATTCTATGCAACTGAATGGGGTCTTAAAACGCACACAAAAATGCATACAAATACAGTTAATTTCCCTATGCATATTGCATTTTATTTCTGTGGACAAGACCAAACCGAGCTGACGTTTTCTGGGTCTATACTTTATATTGGGACATAGAAGTAACAGTTAATTAAATTTAATAATGCCCAATGAAAAAAAAAGAGCAGAATCGCACTGCTAAATGCTGCTTTTAATCCAGGGTGTAGCATAATACAATCCAATACATGGCAATAAAATGTGACATACCAGTGCTACTGCTAGGAAAGCAGTGCAGGAGTGGTGGGTGCTAGGCTCAAGTACCTAAAGTTGTAGGTAAATGTAATAAGCAGTTTAGCAAGAATTGTTGGGGGTTGGGTATGTGAACAACTGCATCATTATCATTCTGGTTCTGCTTATTTGACAGGAAGGCATATGAGTTTAGCTAAATTTTACATAGATAATTATATAACTATATCAAGATGTCCCTGGCATGCTTTTATCTGGTTAGCTATTGATAAATCATTTTGTTTTAAGGATGGGACATGCAATTTGTTAAGTCAGCGGGGCCATTGAAGTTGAACTTTACAGGATTTAGCAGGGTGAAGGGTTCAGGTAGAAAAAATATTGAAGGTCTGTGAAATAGTATGATCAGCTCCAGAGCCTTGAAGTAGACTTTTAAAAGTTGTCACCTCTGTTTCTTATAATTCATTACATGACAACGTTGTACCACATTGTACTCGTCTACCACACCATATACTGTATATTGTAAATAACAGCAGACAGAAGTCTTTTTACTGCATCTTATATAGTTACATAGTTATTTGGGTTGAAAAAAGATATACATCCATCGAGTTCAACCAGAGAGCAAAGTACAACACCAGCCTGCTCCCTCACATATCCCTGTTGCAGCTAAAGAAAACTCTTTACCTGCCTCTTAAAGTTATGAGATCAGATACTGGGAGCAGGATGAAATCAATTAATTGCTTGACTAATAGGAGGGGCATTTTTCCATGCCTTAGTTGTGCTCAATGCAAGATTGTTCTTGGGGGGATCGTTTCCTTCACCCTCTGAGTGGTAAAAGTTTCAACATATGGGGTCCCTTCAAAGGTCACTTTGGTGTATTGGCAGAGCGACCCTTAGAGAGCTCTCTCTAATCTGATCAAAGAGGGATCTGTTGCCTGTCCAAACACCGCAAACCATTTTTCAATTTCAGAAATTGGCCTAGTGCCATTGCCTCCATCACCTGCTTAGCCACCTGCCTAGCCTCATTCCAAGTGACAAAGTGTCGCCCCAGGTGCCTGTACTCAGTAAAGTCTCATCTGTCCGCCATTGCAACTCCTAGCCCTCTCCGGTGTTCATCGTCACCGCAAGGGCCTGTACCACGTGGCACCAGGCGCGTGTAGCGACATCACACATGTGCCTGGTGCCATATGGCACAGGCGCTCATGGTGGTGGCCGACACCGGAGGAGGCCAGGAGCTGTGGTGGTGAACAGGTGGGACTTTTACACTTCACACAGGCATGGGGAGGAAACTTTTACACTTGGGGGACACTGGCTGGGCGTCCGTCGGGTATGTTGGCTGTCCCGATATCGAAAGCAGTTACCGCTGCACACCCAATAAAATGAAAGAATCAGAATTTTGATCAGATTGCAATAACGAGTGGTGTATGGGTAGCTTAACGGTGACTCCATGTTCTGGTATCTGATAACTTTATCTTCAAATGAAAGTGCTAATAGAGATGGCCCGAACGGTTCGCCGGCAAACGGTTCCCGGTGAACTTCCGTGGTTCGCGATAGCGGAGAACCACAAACTTTTCTGGAAGTTCGATTCGCCCCCATAGTGCATCATTAGCGTCATCTTTGACCCTCTACATCACAGTCAGCAGGCACGTTGTAGCCAATCAGTACACTCCCTCCTGGAGCCACTCCCCCCCTTATAAAAGGCAGGCAGCATCAGGCATTGGACTCACTCGTGTGCCTGCAGTAATTATAGAAGGGAGAGCTGCTGCAGAGAGAGCTATAGGGAAAGCTTAGTTAGGCTCTTGTAGGCTTGTTAGCTTGCTCCTTGCTGATTCTTATTGCTAAAAAAGCACCCCTCAACAGCTCTTTTGAGAGCTAATCTTGTTCTTGTGATCTATTTTTTTTTTGTGTGGCCCACTTGCATTATATACAGCCCTGTCAGTCAGTCGCAGCTGTGCCACTGCTAGGTCCAGCACATTCAGTGACTACCTGTGTGTGTGTGACAGGCAGCTGCAGATTTGTAATCCCATCCCTATCACTGCACCTGTTCACTGTTCAGTGCACCTACCCCTACCTACCTACCTACCTACCTACATGAGTGCACGCATTGTTAATACCACCAGTCATTGCACCTGTTCACGGCGGTACCTGTGTATGTGTGTGGCAGGTGCACATTTGTAATACCTATCACTGCATATACCTACCTGTTGTGTTCAATGTACCCACCTACCTACGTAGGTGCACGCAGTGTGATATACCACTCCGTGCATACCTGTTAACTGCACCTGTGTGACTGCACATTGTATTAGTCAAGTCAGTGCATACCTTTCACTCCAGCAAAAGCTCGGTATACAGAGGCGCCAGAGTAGAGTAAAACATTTGAAAAAACATTTAAAAGCAGAGGGGGATGTTAGGGTGGACTTACCTCCCTCTTACAAAAAAGAAAACTCACTCGAGTCTCGATAAAACAGAATTGACAAATAATTTATTCAACTCCACAAATGCAACGCGTTTTGCGGGCGTGACCCCGCTTCCTCAGGCAAAAATGGGAGCACAACTCAGTGGGTCAACCTACTGCTTGACCCACTGAGTTGTGCTCCCATTTTTGCCTGAGGAAGCAGGGTCACGCCCGCGAAACGCGTTGCATTTGTGGAGTTGACTAAATTATTTGTCAATTCTCTTTTATCGAGACTCGAGTGAGTTTTCTTTTTTGTAAGAGGGAGGTAAGTCCACCCTAACATCCCCTTCTGCTTTTAAACGTTTTTTAAAACGTTTTACTCTACTCTGGCGCCTCTGTATACCGAGCTTTTGCTGATCTTCTAGTCCACCCTGGGTGGAGGGGTGCATCCCCATCTACTATCTACAGAGAGCGACTTCTTAACCTGAGTGGGGTCAGGTCCTAATGCTCCCCACCTGCATTTAAAGTGGTTGCCTATGGGTAACCCGTGTTTGTGAGTATATACACATAAAATTGTATTGAACTCTTCATTTTACCTGACAATACTGCACCATATTGGGCTCTCGATTCTCTTCTTGTTTTTAAGCATACCTTTCACTTCATCCCCCTGATATGGACAAAACGGACAAAACAGGTAGAGGCATAGGTAGAGGCAGACACAGAGGAAGGCCACCCGGCAGGTCTGTGCGAGGTCATGCTGATGTGATTTCGTGCGGCCCTGGCCCAAAGTACATTGCTCAGAAGAAGGCACGTCCCATCAACTCCCAAGATTGTCAGGACGTGGTTCACTATTTAACACAGAACATCTCATCTTCCGCAGCCACCAGCGCTACTACAAGCACCACATCCACTGAATTCGACACTTCACAGGAGTTATTTGGTGGGGAGATAACTGATTCACAGCCACTACTGCTACAACAAGATGAAGGCGCTAATAAAGTTACACCACCTCATATGTCTGAGTTAGGTGACACTATGGACGTAACGTGTGAGGAGGAGGATGTACCTGCTGTTGGTGCAGTTTATGAGGTGTCTGAGGCAAGCAAAGCTAGGCAGGATGATTATGATGATACGGATGCCACATGGGTTCTCAATAGAGGAGATGAACAGGGAGACAGTTCAGAGGGGGAGTCAGAGAGAAGTAGGAGGAGACGAGTTCCTGAAAGAAGCAGGGGGAGCTTGTCATCAGAAACAGCTGGTGGCAGTGTCCGGCGCCATGTATCGCCACCTATGGACAGCCAGCCAACATGCCCTTCAACATCAGCTGCTGATGCCACCATAGTGCCATCACCATCAGCGGTTTGGACATTTTTTAATGTGTCTGCCTCAGATCGGAGCAATGTCATCTGTTCCCTCTGCCTCCAAAAATTGAGCCGTGGAAAGGCCCACACCCACGTAGGGACAACTGCCTTACAAAGGCACATGCAGAAAAGGCACAAACTGCAATGGGAAGAGCACCTGAGCAAAAGCAGCACACAAAAGAAAAGCCACCCTCCTTCTCCTCTTCCTCCTTCAGGTGCAGCATCTTCAGCCGTTTTCTCCCTTGCACCTTCACAGCCACCCTCCTCCACTCCACCTTTGCCCTTGAGCGGTTCCTGCTCCTCTGCCCACAGCAGCCAGGTGTCTGTGAAGGAAATCTTTGAGTGGAAGAAGCCAATTTCTGCCAGTCATCCCCTTACACGGCGTCTGACAGCTGGCTTGGCGGAACTGTTAGCTCGCCAGCTGAGGCCTTTCGTAAATTTGTGGCCATTGGGACACCGCAGTGGAAGATGCCAGGCCGCAATTATTTCTCAAAAAAGACGGTACCCAAACTGTACCGTGAAGTTGAGAGGCAAGTGGTGTCATCTCTGGCACACAGAGGTGGGTCAAGGGTAGAGATGGCCCGAATCTCCGATTTTCGGTTCGCGAACCTCTGCAAAAGTACGGTTTGCGTGAACTTTCGCAAACCGCAATAGACTTCAATGGAAAACTAGAAAAAATTATGCTGGCCACAAAAGTGATGGAAAAGATGTTTCAAGGGGTCTAACACCTGGAGGGGGGTATGGCGGAGTGGGATAAATGCCAAAAGTCCCGGGGAAAAATCTGGATTTGACGCAAAGCAGTGTTTTATGGGCAGAAATCACATTGAATGCTAAATAGCAGGCCTAAAGTGCTTTAAAACATCTTGCATGTGTATACATCAATCAGGTAGTGTAATTAGTGTACTGCTTCACACTGACACACCAAACTCACTGTGTAACGCACCGCAAACAGCTGTTTGTGTAGTGATGGCCGTGCTGGTCTACTGCGCAGTGCGCACCATGGCGGGATTGCTCTTCCTCACTCAGTGATGTCAGGTTAGGTAATGTCTGACTGCCTTATCAACTTTCCATGTTTTTTTCTCTACCATTGTTAAAGCTTACATTTATTTTTTTTTACATTACATTTTCTGCTTGAGTTCAGTACCTGCAACGAGAATCTATTATGGAGGGCAAGTCTGCCATTGTGAGTGACCACAGGTAATGGCCGGGGAATCCTGGTTCTATTCTGGTCCGGAGTTGGAGCCTAAGAAACGGCTACCACCACACACATCTAAGGAAGGCAGCAGGCATGGCATGCACGTCCTGAGGTAGTGACCAAAAATAACAATACAGGAGGAGGACTTTCGAGGCCCTGCTGTATTTGAAGGATCCATCTAGAAATGGCGCCTGCGAATAATGGCGCACAGTGTTGCCGCTAATCCGTTTGCCGCTTATCGCTATTTAACATTAAAGCCTAAAGGTGACCACTAACGGTCCAATTTCTAGCGAAAAATCGTTCGAGCGATCAAAAATTCTGATCGGACGAAAAATCGTTCACTACACCATCAACTAACCAATCATTGCTTCCTATCTATCACGACCAACAAGAAAATCCAAATTTTGGTTCGACGAAAATTCAATCGGACGATTGTTTTTATAATCGTTCATTATCGATTGTGCCCATCAATTGAGATTATTTACAACCAATCAGATCAGAATTTTTGATCGCTCGAACGATTTTTCGCTAGAAATTGGACCGTTAGTGGCCAGCTTTACTGTTATTTAACGTTAAAGCCTTTTTATTATTTAGCGTTAACACACAGAACCCTCTCTGTACCTATCCCAAACCCCTAAACCCCCCTGGTGGTGCCTAACCCTAACCACCCCCCTAGTGGTGCCTAACCCTAACCCTCCCCCTAGTGGTGCCAAACCCTAACTACCCCCCTGGTGGTGCCTAACCCTAACTACCCCCTGGTGGTGCCTAACCCTAACCACCCCCTGGTGATGCCTAACCCTAACCACCCCCTGGTGGTGCCTAACCCTAAGACCCCCCCTGGTGCTGCCTAACCCTAACCACCCCCCTGGTGGTGCCTAACCCTAACCTTGACAGTGTTACATTAAATCCATTCACCGTTTTTGCAGTTGAATAACGTCTACAGTTTGGCTTATGTAGGGCGCTATTGATAAATAATGTAACTGTGGGCAATAACGTCTACTGTTTCGCAAATGAATGGCACTATTGATAAATAACGTTAGTGTGTGCCACTATTGATAAATAACGTTAGTGTGTGCCATTTTTCTTCTTTTTTCCCTGTACGCCATGATTATGCAGTACTAACGATAAATAGCGATAAGCGTATCTTTTTAATGCGGCGCCATTTTTATGCATAGGCGCTGTGCGCCATTATTCACTGATCCCGTATTTGAAATGAATTAACTTTAAATCCTTTAACGAGAATCTGTTATGGCGGACAATGACACCACTTGCCTTTCACAAGAATCTTTTCTGGAGGGCAAGTCTGCCATTGTGACCAGCGGGTAATGGCTGGGGAATCAGGGTTCGATTCCGGTCCGAAGTGGGAGCCAAAAACCCATGCTGTATAAGTAATGTACCTGCCCTGACTGTGCTTTGCAGACCAGGCATCTGTGGTCAGATGGACCCTTGACCTAGCGGAAGACAAACCAATTCAAAAGCATTTGCCAAGAATGTGTTATGGAGGGCAAGTCTGCCATTCATTCAACTGTGTGAAACTTTTGATGGTACTTTCTCAGTACCATGGTGACTGACCAGGGGTAATGGCCGGGGAATCCTGGTTTGATTCCGGTTAGGAGTGGGAGCCTAAGAAACGGCTACCACCACCACACATCCAAGGAAGGCAGCAGGCACGCTGTGGGCAAAGGAGTAGGAACGGCTACCACCACACATCCAAGGAAGGCAGCAGGCATGGCATGCACGTCCCGAGGTAGTGACCAAAAATAACAATGCAGGAGGACTTTCGAGGGCTTGCTGTATTTGGAATTAATTAACTTTAAATCCTTTAACAAGAATCTGTTATTGCGGACATTGATGACACCACTTGCCACAATAGCTAGGTATTGTAACGATCGGTGTCAACACGCAGAGAGAATCTGATTATTGGTGATCTGCAGACTCACCAGTAATGCAGATATACACCAGATTATGAATGATCTGCAGGATCACTAATAATCCAGGTATGTCTAACCTCTAGACACCTGAGATGTGAGTGTACAGTGTAACAGTAGCACTTTGAGAGAGAACCGCCAGAGGAACTGGAGGTAAGAAGAAGAAGGGATTTCACCTCAGACTGTGGGTGAATCCCTAAGCCAGAGGCTCCCTAGGAGAGGGGCCTAGGCTAGGTTGCAGGAAGCCCTGCTGCTAATATTAACAGGCTTGCCCTAACTAGGTGTGAGGGCCTATTCTCTATGCCCTGGAACCGGGCTAAGATATAACACAGAAATGACACAGTATCCTAGTCTTGGGTGTGAGGTCCGTAGTCACAACACCCTGGAACTGGTCTAAAGCATAACATAGAACTGACACAGTATCCTAGTCTTGGGTGTGAGATCCGTAGTCACAACACCCTGGAACTGGTCTAAAGCATAACATAGAACTGACACAGTCCGAGTGACGAAACTCCTGTACACCAGTATGCCTGACGCAGGTCACGTGTTAGGTACGCGGAAGTCCGGAAAAGGTTTGGTAGCCGACAGAGCGGGACGCCGCGAACGGCCATTGGAACTTGAGCAGCGCTAAAACCTAATGGACTTGCTGATATGACACGCTAACTACCCGACTGGGATCTTGTAAGTGGCAGTAGTGCGCGAGAGGCGCAGGTTGTTGTAATTTTGCACAGATGTTCTGCGCGATGAGATTTTATGTTATGTTTTATTAAAGGCCAATTTTATACTGAAAAGTGGATGTGATCACTGATGTCCCTGAGTGATACATATATCAATATGCGAGATTACCACCTGTGAATTGGTGGACTGCATCTGGTGAGCCTCTTGTGAATTTTTAGGTGGTGGGCACTGTGTGCGAGCACGTTCATCACCCGCACGTGGATTGTAAAGTGTTTGTATCCTGATGGTAAAACAGTATCACGCTATGTGAAGTGTTTCATCTAGGTTCGGATGTGGATAAGAGCGCAGCGGAGTTCATGGCACCATAAGAACTAATGAAGCATGACTGCTGGCTATATGAGTGTCTCGGGGGGCACACTCAAGATAATAAGGTCATTGCTTCATTGTGGACAGACCAAATTTGATCAGCTGGACAGTCACTGTTCTGTCATTCAGTTATCTCAGCCCGGCGACCATATGGGCTGGAAAGCCACCATCACCTGCACTCTCGTAATGGTGCGCACCACTCCAGCATGACCATCACTACACAAACAGCTATTTGCAGTCACTGCATACCTTTCACTGCATCTTTGACTGCACATTGTATTATAACTGGCAGTCAGTGCATACCTTTCACTTGAATGGATAGCAGACTTGCCCTCCATAACAGATTCTCGCTTAAGGATTTAAAGATTCATTTCATATACATTTATTCAAAAGAAAATAGAATGGTGTGGCACTTCTCCTTTAAGAGGTATACTGCTTCCAGTTTCTGAGCGAGTTTGGTGTGGCCGAAGTGGTCAATCTGTTGCTGACAGGCTGTATGCTGCATGTGATGCTTACATAAGACGTGTGCTCTGCTCTAACAGTTGAAGGAAGGAACTTGAACATTGCATAAAAAGAAACAGGATGCATGCATCTTCCGTCTATAGCATATACATTTATTGTCAGTGTTCAACATTCAGGTGAATTCTGTGCATAGCATTATTCCATCGTTGTATAAACAACTTGTAAATATTAAAGATGTGGTACCTTACAGTTCCTGATACATGTATCAGGAACTGTAAGGTACCACATCTTTAATATTTACAAGTTGTTTATACCTGTTTCTTCTCATTTCATATACAGCAGGGCCTCAAAAGTCCTTCTGTATTGTTATTTTTGGTCACTACCTCGGGACGTACATGCCATGCCTGCTGCCTTCCTTGGATGTGTTGTAGCCGTTCCTGCTCCTTTGCCCACAACGTGCCTGCTGCCTTCCTTGGATGTGTGGTGGTAGCCGTTCCTGCTCCTTTGCCCACAGCGTGCCTGCTGCCTTCCTTGGATGTGTGGTGGTAGCCGTTCCTCCTCCTTTGCCCACAGCGTGCCTGCTGCCTTCCTTGGATGTGTTGTGGTGGTAGCCGTTTCTTAGGCTCCCACTCCAGACCGGAATTGAACCAGGATTCCCCGGCCATTACCCGTGGTCACCATGGTACCATTGAAAGTTTCACACAGTTGAATGAATGGCAGACTTGCCCTCCTTAACACATTCTTGGCAAACACTTTCGTTTGTCTTGTGCTGGGTCAAGGGTCCATCTGACCACAGATGCCTGGTCTGCAAAGCACGGTCAGGGCAGGTACATTACTTATACAGCAAATGGGTCCTTACTTGGATGTGTGGTAATGGTGGTAGCTGGTTCTCAGGCTCCCACTCCGGACCGAAATCGAACCCTGATTCCCCGGCCATTACCCGTGGTCACAATGGCAGACTTGCCCTCCATAATAGATTGTTGTTGAAGCTACTGAACAGCAAGCAGAATATATAATTGAAAAAAAATAGATGTAAGCTTTAACAATGGTAGAGAAAGAACCATTGAAAGTTGATAAGGCAGTCAAACATTACCTGATATCACTGAGGAAGAGCAATCTCGCCATGGTGCGCACCAGTCCAGCACGGCCGTCACAACACAAATAGCTGTTTGCGGTGCATTACACAGTGAGTTTGGTGTGTCAAGTGTGAAGCACTACTCTAATTACACTCCCTGATTGATTTACAGGTAGTCTTCGGTTAACGAACAAGATAGGGACTGTCGGCTCGTTCTTAACCCGAATCTGTCCTTAATTCGGGACAGCCACCTTTGCCCCCGTTTTTAATGCAGAGTAGACGCAGCGGAAGGTAGATAGAGGACATCTCACCTGTTCCACGGCGGTAGAAGGTCCTATCGTGCTGCCCGGAAGCTGCGTGGCCCATCCTCTCTCTTCGTCCACTGTCCCCCGGCAGCTTCACATGCGTCGCATAATGACGCATTAGGAGGTGCCACCACTAGGGGGCTTTTCGTGATTTTGTCATTATGCGACGCATAAGAAGCCACCGGGGAACAGTGGACGGAGAAAGAGGACGGGCTGCGCAGCTTCTGGGCAGCACGATGGGAACAATTGAGATGTCCTCTGGTATCTTTTTCCTCCTCTTCATTAGTGTAGTATATCCAATTATCCACCTGTGCTCTGGTGGACCATGTTTGTCAGTATCCTTTTCCTCCTCTTCATTTAGTATAATATATCTAATATCCACGAGAGAGAGAGAGAGAGAGAGAGAGAGAGAGAGAGAGAGAGAGAGAGAGAGAGAGAGAGAGAGAGAGAATATATGAATGAATATGTATTTATCTGTTGGCCACTTCGACCAGTGTAGGCCACCTTTAGCTAATAAAATCTCACTGGCCACACCTATACATCTGGTAAAGTAATGTGAAAGCACTATGGAAGGGATATATCAGTGGTGCTGGGAAATTTAAAGAAGCCTGACTGAAGTTCCATACCACGCAACTTTCCCCACCAAATGCATTCTGAATGCTATTTTTTTTTTTTTTATTGATAACATGTCACAAAAAAATCTGTTAGCAACACTGTTAATTTTTGCATTTTTTATAATGTACAGCTACATCTCAGCCACTACCAACATCCTAACTACAGAAAATGCTACGTTAAAGTAATGTATTATTTCAGAACATAACTTAGTGAACGGCAATACTTGTTGCGGTCTCTTTTTTTATAATACAGAAAACAAATAATAAATGAGATGCTGTGTGAATGTATTCATCATTGTTTATCAGTGACAAAACCTAGATCCATAAGCTAGCTTACCACAGCAGCCTGAAGATCACATTTTGAACAACACAATAGTTCTTATCACCACTTCCAGCTTTGATTGACTGGCAGAGCAGCGTGACCTCTGCATTCCACTATGAATCACAATTATCCAATTAAGAAAAAAATAAGTCTCTTTGTTTTGCTAATATTGCCTCTGGCTATTCAGAGCCACAGTGCAACACACATTAACATCATAATGTGCAGCAGGTTTCCAAGACTATGAAAAGGTTAACATGAGGAGGCTGATCTCTACTGTACATCCAATTAAGAACTATAAAACTTTCACATTCTACTCCAGAGAGCATTCACATTTTCTTTATCACCCTGGCCTTTCTGGACCATATATTCACACTGTTGATTTCATCCAGAAAAATGAGAACACTTGTTGAGAGCCAACAAATACAAACTGAAATATCCTGGGCAAAGGAACTGTCTTGGCAAGAGGTAATATTGCTGATGGGAACATGTTTCTAAAATCAATGAGCTTGGTACTAAGAAGGGGGGAATGACCTGGAATAGTTTATTTTCAGAGGTGCACAGGATTGGAAGTTTAGAAGTACATTTTGTTGGACTAGGCAGACAGTCACTGCACTGGTTTAGATCTGGGAATTCTCCAGGCTTCCTTTGTTCAGATACTAAGAGACATATGACAAAGCAAGCTGGAAGGTAGTGCTTATTGTGAGTGGCTTGTCAGCCCAGAGGCCTCTGTAATGGATACCTGTAACAGCTGAAAAAACATTATTTTCTGGATGATGTTCAGTAAAGGGAAAGCAACGTTCTCAGAATATTTGGTCAGTCTGACCTCTTATGAGTCCTCAAGTTCCTCTGTTTCTAGATGCTTGAATACAACAGTATTATTGTTACATGCTGGATTGATGGTGGTCCCTGAGGACAGTGAAGAATATCACTCTATTAAAGCATAATAAAACCTAATAAAACATATTGAGAGGGAACGAAGCATTAGAGTGGGATGTATGACGTGCGCACGTAAACATCATTTAAAGAACGTGTGAAGGGTGATGGAAATGTGTATATAAGATTTTTTCCTAAAGGAAAACATAATTTCCCAAGAGAATAGAATACCAGCATGCTTAATATTCCCATCATGTTAAAGTAAACGTAGATGGCTTCTAAAAATGTATTCAGATTTTGCCATACATAATATACATTATTATTCTCGTCAAAAGCAATATTTTTTTTTCAACAAGGAGCATAGAAGTCAGAGGATTTTTTTTTTTTTTTGGGAATTTCTATTTTATTTATTTTTTACTGTTCTACTTACCCATGCGTGGTAAGGTGGGAAACTATCATGGTATGTGTCTATGTGTGTGTATGTATTTGTGCATTGCTTCCATCTTACCCTCCCACTGGAAGCCGCTCCATCGTCATGCCGCTGTTTCTTGTCTCCCTCCATAGCAACAGAACCATTCTCAATGTTTTATACAGTGTATAAATTCACAGCCAGGCCACTAAGACTGAAGGGGGCAAGTCAAGTAGTACGTATAAACAGTGGTGTAGCTTTGAAGCTGTGAGCCCCGGTGCAAGTTTTACATTGGGGCCCCCAAGCACTACATATGTAGCAATTGATACGGCATACCAAAACCAATCAAGGACAACCACAGTGTCAGAAGTGCAAGAAGGGGATGGGAAATGGTGTATTAATGATCACTACTATTCAAAGCATCAATAGAAGTGATTATTACCAGCACAGAACCAATAATATTGATATTAAATACTGTGTTTGAGGGGAGGGCCTCTTGGGGCCCCTCTAGCCCAAGGGCCCCGATGCGGTCGCATCCTCTGCACCCCCTATTGCTACGCCACTGCGTATAAATGTACAGCGCTGCCCATAATTATTCATGCCCCTGGCCAATTTGGACTTAAAAGTTACTTTTATTCAACCAGCAAGTCATTTTTTGACGGTAAATGATAGGTGTCTCCCAAAAGATTATAAGATGATGTACAAGATGCATTATTGGGGGGGGGGGGGGGGCATTTCTCAGGTTTTATTTACATTTGAGCAAAAAGTGTCCAGTCCAAGATTATTCATACCCTTCACAAACTGTGTCAGTCTGTGGGAAAATCCACAGTTCTATACCCTTCCAAATAGTCCAAACTGTTCTAAAGCTTCCAAGCTTCCTAACTACCCTGTTTAACTGGGAAAAGCTTTTTTAATCAACTCAACCGGTGAAAAACAGCAGCTCTCTGCAGTTGTGAACAGTCATGGCTAAGACAAAGGAGCTCCGTGAGGACCTGCGGCTGCACATGTGGCTGCTTACAAGTCAGGAAAGGGCTACAATGCCATTTCTAAATGTTTTCAAGTTCCAGTGGCTACAGTGCAAAGTATTATTAAAAAATACAAGATGTTCCGCACTGTGGAAAATCTCAGAGTACGTGGTCGGGGGCCAAAAGTGACACCTGTGCTTGCCAGGGGGCTAGTGAGAGAGGTGAAAAAGAATCACCACCAAGGCCATCTTGGTGAATATGGGCTCTGCTGGTGGCAATGTCTCAAGGCAGACAATCCAACGAACACTGCACACTGCTGGGTTCTACGGATGCAAACTGAAGAGGATGCCACTTTTCCAGATAAGGCCCACAAAAGCTTGCTTGGCCTTTTCAAATGCTCATCTGAACAAAGAAGAAGATTTCTGGTCTTCTGCGCTATGATCAGATAAAAAAAAAATTTGAATTGTTTGGGCACAATGATGTTTCCTTCATTTGGCGTACAAAAGGAGAAGCCTTCACCCCAAAGAACACCATCCCCACTGTGTCAAACATGGTGGTGGGAACCTAATGCTTTAAGGGTGTTTTAGCCAATGGACCAGGGAACCTAATCTCAGTAAATGGAACCATGAAAAAAGAGCAATTCATGAGGATTCTCAACGACAACATCAGGCAGTCTGCAGGGGAACTTGGCTTGGTCTCCAGTGGTCATTTCAGCATTACAATGACCCAAAACACATAGCAAGTGGTGAAGAAATGGTTAGCAGACGACAACATTAATGTTTTGGAGTGGCCTAGCCAGAGTCCTGACTTGAATCCAATTGAGAGTTTGTGGAAGGAGCTAAAGATCAGGGTGGTGGCAGGCCCTCCAATCTGAAATATTTGGAGCACTTTGCTAAAGATGAATGGGCGAAAATACCTGTGGAGACATTCAAAAAGCTGGTCTGCAATTATAGGAAGTGTTTGATTGCTATAATAGCCAATAAATGCTTTTGTATTAATTATTGAGAAGGGTATGAATAATTTTGGACTGGACACTTTTTGCTCAAATGTAAATAAGAGCTGAGAATTTTTTTCCCCACAATAATGCCTCTTGCACAACATCTTATTATCTTTTGGGAGACACTATGTCATTTCCCGTCAAACTACTTGCTGGTTGAATAAAAGTAACTTTAAGTTAAAATTTCCCAGGGGTATGAATAATTATGGGCAGCATTCCCCACCTGATCATGCACCCATCATTTCTATTGGCTCAGAGGGCAGGTTGGAAAAAGGCTTACAGTCCCAGTCTGTTATCATTCATGTACAAGCAGAAGCATGAGGATGGACTAAACACAAATGTGGCCCGTCAATAACTGATTTGGAGGTCAGCAATAAGGCTGTCAATATCCAGCCCTGTAAACAGCTGTAGGTCTTCTTTAAAGCACACTTGAAGTGAGAGGGATATGGAGGCTAGCATATTTCTTTCCTTTTAAATAATACAAGTTGTCTAGTAGAGATGGCCCGAACTGTTCGCCGGCGAACGGGAACCGCCAAACTTCCGAGGTTCGCAATCGCTGAGAACCGCAAACCTTTCCGGAAGTTCGATTCGCCCCCATAGTGAATCATTAGGGTCAACTTTGACCCTCTACATCACAGTCAGCAGGCACATTGTAGCCAATCAGGCTACACTCCCTCCTGGAGCCCCCCCCCCCCTTATAAAAGGCAGGCAGCATCAGGCATTGGACTCACTCGTGTGCCTGCAGTAAATAGAGAAGGGAGAGCTGCTGCTGCTGCTGCTGCAGAGAGAGCTATAGGGAAAGCTTAGTGAGGCTCTTGTAGGCTTGTTAGCTTGCTCCTTGCTGACTCTTATTGCTAAAAAAGCACCCCTCAACAGCTCTTTTGAGAGCTAATCTTGTTCTTGTGATCTATTTTTGTGTGTGTGTGTGTGTGTGTGTGTCCCACAGACACTTGTGTTGCATAGACAGCCTTGGTAATTCCTACTGTGCCACTGCCAGGCCCAGCACATTCAGTGACTAACTGTGTGTGTGACAGGCAGCTACACATTTGTAATCCCAATCACTGCACCTGTTCACTGTTCAGTGCACCTAGTACCTACCTATACCTACGTGAGCGCACGCATTGTTAATACTACCAGTCATTGCACCTGTTCACGATACCTGTCTGTGTGTGTGACAGGCAGCTGCACATTTGTAATCCCAATCACTGCACCTGTTCACTGTTCAGTGCACCTACCTACCCACCTACCTACGTGAGTGCACACAGTTTTATATACCACCACCAATCGCTGCACCTGTTCACGGTACCTGTGTGTGTGACAGCTGCACATTTGTAATACCGGTCACTGCAACCTGTTCACTGCACCTGTGTGACCGCACGCTGTTTTATATACCAGTCCGTGCATACCTGTTAACTGCACCTGTGTAACCGCACATTGTTGTACCAGCAGTCACTGCAACCTGTTCACTGCACCTGTGTAACTGTACATTGTATTAGTCAAGTCAGTGCATACATTTCACTTCATCCCCCCCAATATGGGCAGAGCCAGAGGCAGACCACCTGGCAGGTCTGTTCGAGGTCGCGCTGTCATGATTTTGTGCGGTCCTCGACCAAAGTACAGTGTTCAGAAGAAGGCATGTGCCATCAACTCCCAATATTGTCAGGACGTAGTTGACTATTTAACACAGAACACCTCATCTTTCTCAGCTTCCGCACGGAAGCGTGACATATCTACCTCCTCTTGCTCTGATTCTGGCACCCCACTTAAAACTCAGTCGGCCGCCACCACCAAAGTGCCATCACCCCAGGGCTCAGCGGTGTGGAAATTTTTGTGTGTGTCTGCCTCAGATGAGAACAATGCCATCTGTACTCTCTACCACCAAAAATTGAGCCGTGGAAAGACCAAGACCAAGGGACAACTACCTTACGAAGGCACATGATTACAAAGCACAAACTGCAATGCGATGACCACCTGAGGAAAAGCAGCACACAAAAGCAAAGCCACACACCGCAGTGGAAGATACCAGGCTGCAATTATTTCTCAAAAAAGGTGATACCTAAACTGTACCGTGATGTTGAAAGGAAAGTGGTGACATCTCTGGCACACAGCGCTGGGTCAAGGGTCCATCTGACCACGGATGCCTGGTCTGCAAAGCACGCTCAGTCCTGCCCGAAGACTAAGTCAGTCCCCACACACAGCATCTCTGCCTGCACGCCGTGTGACTGCCTGCCCCAAGACTAAGTCAGTCCCCACACAGCATCTCTGCCTGCAGGCCGCTTGACTGCCTTCTCCGCCACCACCAACAGGGTCCACCACGACTCAAAGTGAATTCCTGAATTTTTATTTTAAGGCCGCCACATGTGTTGATTCCCCTTCGTGATCATTACCTTGCTGTGATGAAGAGGCTTGTGTATCACAATGAAGCAATGACCGACGGCTATATGAGTGCCTGGGGGAAGGGGGTAAACCCAAGATAATAAGGTCGTTGCGTCATTGTGGACAGACCAAAATCGATCAGCTGGACACTCACTGTTCTGTCATTGAGCTACCTCAGCCCGGCGACCATATAGGCTTGAAAACCGCCATGGTCTGCACTCTGGCCATGGTGCGCACCAGTCCAGCATGGCCATCACTACACAAACAGCTGTTTGCAATACGTTACACAGTGAGTTTGGTCTGTCAGTGTGAAGCAGTACACTAATTACACTACTTGATTGATGTATACACATGCAAGCTGTTTTAAAGCACTTTAGGCCTCCAATTTAGCATGAAATGCGATTTCTGCCCTTAAAACGCTGCTTTGCGTCAAATCCAGATATTTCCCCTCGACTATTGGCGTGTATCCCACTCATCCATACAAAAACCCAGATGTTAGACCCCTTGAAACATCTTTTCCATCACTTTTGTGGCCAGCATAAATGTTTCTAGTTTTCAAAGTTCCCCTTCTCATTGAAGTCTATTGCGGTTGGTTTGCGAACCAAAAATCGGAGGTTCGGGCCATCTCTATTGTCTAGCAGCCCTGCTAATCTTTCTGTTATCAGTAGTGTTTAAATCATACTGTCACAAATAGGTAATGTGGTAAGTGGTAATTGATTACAGAAAAAAAAGCCTCTCAGCAAATGTAAAGGCACAGCATGTGCAATTGCATCAACAGCAATAGAATATGCAGGGTTGAAACCAACTACACTCTTCCGCTCACTAAGGAGTGAAGGTCCACATAAAATGCTTACACGTTAAGAGGGGCACCGTGTGTAGGTCTCCTCTTGGCCCCAAGAAAGGGTAGCAATTCAGGCAGTGCCCCAAGCACAATCATGGACTGGAAGCGCCACCCACAACTGCACCCTGGGGGGGGGGGGGGGGGGAATCAGTGTGACCACCATGTGGCACATAATTAGTTCTCCTCCCCCCAGGGAGTGGTGCGTGGCCATGACATGATGTTTGTGAAGTCCCCCAGTTCACTATAGGTAGTCAAATGTCCCCGCTCCCCCCCCATCCCAGCATAAGTAGTCAGAAGCCCCCACCCCAGTCGAGATGTCCTCCCCAGCCCAGTATAGGAGGATAATTGTCTTTCTCCACCCCCTGAGCCCAGTAAAGGTAGTCAGATGTCCCATCCCCCCAGCACAGTGTAGGTAATCAGATGTCCTGCCCCAGCCCCCCCTCCCCCAGCCCAGTATAGGTCAACAGATGTCCTCCTTCCACCCCCGCAGCCCAGTATAAGTAGCCAGTTGTCTTCCGCTGTCCAAAACCATGGTTACCAGACGGTAAGCAGCAGAGGATAGCAGTGTGGTTCCTAACTGGATCGTGGACATGTAAGTGTCTATTTTCTGCACCTCTGCAGGATAGGAGGGGGGCCACATGGCCTAAAAGGGAAGTGCAGCTTAGGAGGCCTGAGGCCCCTGCAGAGGGTGAGGTCCCAAGCCGCCACGTAGGTCACTTGACTCATTTTTACTCTGTCAGTGGCCCTGGAGGACTACATACAGTGCCCCTGTTAAAACGTAAGTATTTTTACATGGACCAACTCCTCTTGGTGGCAGGAAGAGGTAGCATAGTTGCTTTGGCTGTGCATACTCTGGTACTACGCATGCAATTGCACATGCTGTGTTTTTAAATTTGCCTACAATTTCCAAGGTTTTCAGATTTTCGCGGTAACACAACACAACATTTACTTATTGTTTCAATACTGCTGAGTATTTCTGATTTTCTGTTTTCAGATTTACCGTGAAAATTCGGAAAACTAGAAATAGTCTGTAGTATCGGAGAATGCGCCGATTTACCACGAAAAATTGGAAAACCTCTGAAATTTTAAGCCAATTGGTAGTATCCGAGTCTTTTGATTGGCCTATAATTACCATGGTAATTTGATGGTAGAATTATGTATTCTCTGATTGCTTGAATGCTTTTAAATTAGGAAGTATTTAGCCGATTAACTGTTCACAAGTATATTGTAATGCATAGTACTGGTTTTTAATGGAATCTGTAATATTTTGCGGATGTCCACAAAAATTACGGCCATCTGCAAAATATTATGAATTTCGTAAAAACCCAAATTTTCAGAAATCACATTACCATAGGTATACTGCGGTAACGGAAATCTGCATTTGCGGAAATCAGAATTTCCGCAGAATCTGAAATCAGCATTTCTTATCATCCCTTGTGTTTAATTCAGTCAGAATTCAGTCAGAGAAATCTGATCTGCCTGCTTAATCAAGGTCTATGTCTAAAAGTATTAGAGGCATGGCCAGATTTCAGACAAGGCCACAAAGGCCATGGCCTAGGGCACCAGGAAGCAAGGGGCGGGCTGCAGGCTGGCACACTCATGCAGTCAACCTGCCAACATGTGAACTGCAGCGGTTGGGCAAGTGTCTGGAACTCAGGGAGTGAAGGGGCAGCAAACACGGGCAGCTTATTGTCTGTGACCTGAGATGTCATTCATCGCTTTTCGGGTGCAACGCCGCCCTCCACCAGCTCCAACCTATCAGAGAGAGCTGAAAGTATTGATTTGACCCATAAATGGAATAAAAATTATTTACCATTCCAATCATTTCAGACCATTCCTATCCACAAAACAGACTGATAAAACAATTGACAATTGGTCGTTTGTAGTCGATTGGCACCATCGACACCATTCAATCCAATCAATCAGAAGGTTGATTGTTCAGTAAAATTGCATCGTTAATAAGCATCTTTAAAAACATTGATTACTGGGATCAATAAAAGTGCGTGTGTGTGGTAGGGGGCTTGCTGTTTGTCAGGGGGCAGCTGGTGATTGTGGCCTTGGGCGGTAAAAAGTATAAATCCGGCACTGATTGGAGGCAGAGGATCAGCAGGACTGCCAAGCAATGTGCATTGTTTAAGGAAATAAATATGTGATCTTCCATATCCTCTCACGTTAAGCCAATTAAATGTGGCCTAATTCTTAATGATTTTTATCTCCCAGTATTATCTTGTATTGCAGAAGGCACTTTTTCCATTTCTCTTCTTGTATTGAACTTTCCAAATGCTGTATGTAACTATTGAACACTTGTACAATCACAGGTGATACTGATTATGTCCTTCTTCTTGAACAATATTCCTGACATAATTTTCTTGTCATATAGACTTTTCTTCTTGTAAAGTATCTGTGCAGTGGAAGGACTTGAAACTTGCTTTTAAAGCTGGACTAGTAAGAAAAATGCAGTGGATGCGAATGTTGACCTTTTTGCTATAAGGTAGCAGTTTCCTTGTTGTAAAATGTTGATTCTCTCTATTTCTAGTTGATCCTCTCTATATTTTTAAATTACTCTCATGGAACAAATATGTATATTTAGTGTTTTGACCCTTTACTGATCTCTAATCTGTTTCATATGAGGAATATGGACAGGAAAAAGTAGCCAGCTGAGAACTACTGGATTTTGTTGATTAACATTTTTAGGAGGTCAGCAAAGTTTTTATATATATCTCTTATGACCAGTGGCGTAGCTAAGGAGCTGTGGGCCCCGATGCAAGTTTTACATGGGGCCCCCCAAGCACTCTATACATAACAATTGATACGGCACACCAAAACCTGCCAAGGACAACCACAGTGTCAGAGATGCAAGAAGGGGATGGGGAACAGTTTGTTAATGATTACCAATATTCAAAGTATTTATAGAAGTGATTAGTATGAGCACAGGACCAATAAAGAGGTAATACTGTAGTTGAGGAAAGGCCCTTCGGGGCCCCTCTGGCCCAAGGGCCCCGATGCGGTCGATACCTCTGCACCCCCTATTGCTACACCCCTGCTTATGACTAGAGATAAGTGAGAATGTGTCTTGCACTCTCACGAAAATGACCAAAAACTTCAAATGGTTCCACTTCCACAAATTTTGAGTGAAGTAGTTTTGCAAATTGCATCATAGTCAGTGGGGCTGACTTTAGCAGTTGATAGCAAAGCACCCATACATGCTACAATCACACATTTTCTAGGCATTATGGGGAGACTAGTGGGAGTAAGGGAAAAAGGTCAAAAAAACCTTGTGGTTTTCGAGAAAATCAAACTTAAAGTGACAATAGGAGAAATGGTTTTTAAATATTGTTACATTTGCTGGCCGTTTAGAGGGACTAATTAACCTGTTTATGGGATGTAGGGCTGGTGGAAAACTGGAGTACCCAGAGGAAATTCACACAAACACAGGCTGGAACACATTTAAAAAAAAATGAGAGATTGCGGCAGTGGTTGTAGGTGTCAGCTCAGCGGACTAGCAGCAGTCTAGGCCATAGAAGCGTCAGGAAGCTTACATCCTGAACTAGAAGACATCATGAATGCATTCCATCCATAACAATGGAAACATTAGGCCTAAGGAAAGTGCTTTTACTTACCTGGGGATTCCTTCAGCCACCCATAGTCCGTGGGGTCCCTTAGAGTCCGCTGAGCCCTCTCAGTTCTCCCATATTACACCTGTGACCTGAAAAGGAGTCGCAGGAAGCGTGTGCAGAATGCTCAGGCCAACTGAAATGCAATCGAGATGGGCATGCGGACAGGATGCATATGCACTTGCCGTGACTCAGATCGCAGGTGTGGCTACCAGCGGTAGAACCAAGAGGGCTTAGAGGATGCCGAGGGACCCCACGTGCTATGAGGGGCTGCAAGAAGCAGCAGGTAAGTAAAAGGTGGCCAATTTTAGCTATATGCAGTGAAGACACGCTACTGTGGTTTGCTCTCCTTACAGTCAGTATGGAAAAGCTACAAACAATACAGAAACTGGATTATGTGAGGAGATCTACAAGTACCTTCTCTACACACAGTTTAGCCTATGTGAATGTGCAGAGCTTCCTGTCAGTGTTTTTCTCACAGTAATACAATTACAATTACAATTACTGACAAGCCTAACTACTTTCTGTAACAGTAATGTATGCCTAACCACTTCTGAACAAGCAATTCTACATTGAACATACTTTTACAGAGTCTCTACCCTCAAAGATTGAGCTGCTAAAAAAACAACCTTATTACGCTCCTATAGGTGGCCATACATCATGCGACTTAATGGACCATCGATCATCCAATTTGATTATTATAATCAAATCGGATGAAAAATTGGTGCCACCAAGAGCATGCTTGGTCAACAATGTGACCAATTTTGGGTCGAAATTGGTCGCATGTATCGATCGTTGTGCGTTTAGCATCTATAGATCTTTCAGACAATGACAGGTAGCACAGTGGAATCTGTTCTGCAAATGAACATATGAAAATGCTGCAGCTGCCTGTTATACATGATATGCAACAGTTTTCTGCAGCTATGTAACCACACCTTGTCGACAGCTGACATACATGTGATTGCAAATGCTGTATGGGACTCATTGCCCAGTAGATTAGTGGCTGAACTGTGTGAAAGGTCCCTTACTTTGGTACATTGGTGCCTTCAGGTCAGAAACATATGCACTGCCAGTTACTGTATATCATTGATCACTGGTTTATAATTATGGAAAACCTTTTCATATGTCTAAGGGCTTGTTTCTATCTACACAATTTTAGCTTTGCTTTTGGAAAGGAAGCGCAATACGCGATCACAGGGACATCAAAAAAGTGCATAGGCTGCACTGTCTGATGTTTCTATACATTAGTTGAGATTCACTGCAGAATCGCAATGCACGGTTGAAGGCAATTTGATGCATTAGCTAAATGAATGGGATCACAAGTGCATCTGAGAATCGTCCAACAATGCAGTGCCTTGTGTCACAATGGCCACCTGCATTGCACGCAAAGTGGGAATGGAACGAGGCCTGAGGCTGCCTGTGCATTGTCATCTCTGTCATGTACAGTTCTGTGTTTTTTTTCCACATTTACATGTTTTCATTTGCGTTTTATGTGAGTTTTCTGTCTGTTTCCGTTTTGCGTTTTGAATAAACCTTCATTTTCAACATTTTTCAACTGGTTGACATGCAGCACAATGCAATTCCCCACAGATGTGAATGACACAGCTAGAGGGAATTGGATGCAATTTCACATCAGCATGAGTGACACGTCCATATTGGATACGGACACGACACCCTATTGGAAACGAGCAGTAAAGGAAAGCAAGATGGCAGATGAAGAACATTGCAGTAAAGCTTACCACAGCTATGATACCACTAATCTATAAATAGTAGTAACGGAAATTAAGGCAAGTCATAAAGCCCCTAAACCTATAGCTCCAGTTTTGTGGCAAAAAACGCCTAAATATAATATCCTTTACTTCCCAAAGTAAACGCTTTGCAAAGATTTCAGCAGTCAATGCAGACATTTCCTATATTTTCCTTTCCTGTGTGTCTCTCACCTTCCATGCCCCTAGTGAAATTGACCTGGGTATGTCTGCATGTGGGCAATGGATTCCCTTGCTCCTGTTTGCTCACTGTCCTACACGAATAAGGCACTCATTGCAGAGAGAAATAAAGATGCACAAACTGTAAATTCGGTGCACATTCCGCAGTGGACTGTCACTATGGCTGCGAGGAAGTACAATTCAGTATGTATTAAAAATCAAAGGTGCCTGGAGACTGAGCTAGAAAGATGGTTTTAATAACATTAGATTACAGAATAATTTGAATATCTGTACAAAATGTAAAAATCATTTTTTTAATGAAAGTGAAGTTACACTTTAAACCGCTTCAGTGTTTCATTTTTTTACTTATTTATGTCTGTTTGCTTTTGTTTGCTGCATGAAGCAAAATTGTTGTATTAGAGCGCCAAACAGCTCAAATCATTTCTGTACAGAAAACTATCCTTTTTTTCTGGGGAAAAAAAAGTTTCCCTGTCATTTCTCACTAGTATTGTGGATTTCTCTGTGCCTGTAATATTAGAGAACGCAACATTAGAAATAAATGCCACTCTTCTCACAAGGATTTTGAGGAAGACTCATCTTGAAGCGATGATTTTTATGTCCTTGGCCTCAAAATCCAATTGCACCATGAAGCTGAGCCCAGGAGTCATCAACCACGTTTATAAGCAGACTATCGGTGAGTTTTCAGAGCAGGGCTGCCCAGCACGATCTGGCCCTTCTTCTTAAACAACCTTCATTATTTTCTTCAGGATGACTTTATCTTTTTACTCAGCCTTTCACCTTATGAAATTATACTAGTACTTCTGTGTGTATTACACAGTGAAAAGTAACTCATAAAATGGAAAAGCATCATAAAAAACCCACAACTACTGCTAAATAGTGCTATAAAATGTCTCTTTGGTGGGGCAATGTACTTTGAAAGAAAAACAGGAACATCACAACCAGCACAAGGACTAACAAGGTGGTGACTGTGGTATATACTAATGAAATAATACCAGCTGTGAGCATTACATATTACCACCTCTACGGTTTCCAAAAGTCTATAAATAAACGTCAGCATATGAGGGGACATACTGTCATGAATTTCCACTGTGTAAACAGAAGACCAATTGAATTGTTAATAATCCTATTATTAGGGCTGTCACTGTGCAAGGAGGAAATGCCAGCTTGATACCTGTCCTAATTGTGCTTTATAAATAATATTATATAAATTATTATTTTGTTTGCAAGACCAGTTACACATGTATGTTACATGAGTGATTTCCACTCTGTCAACTACCTTAGATTCTCTCTCCATGTGTGTCTATAGAAGGTATGCATGCACTGTTGGATTTAATGTCATATTTTCAGCCATGAAATACTGATCAGACATGTCCGTTCTTCAATCAATGCTAGTTTGAGCATTGGGGCATGGCTCCCAAAAGTCCCAATCCATCTGTCTCTCTTTCTCCCTCATTTAACAATAACAACAACAATAACATTTCTATAGCGCTTTTCTCCCATAGGACTCAAAGCGCTTAGGCTCTCTCAGATTCAGTAGTTAGTAGTAGTAGAATGAAGTATTCGCACAACAAAAATTATATTTCTGCAATTGCCAAACTGAACAGGTGGGTTTTCAGTCTGGATTTAAACATGTCCAGAGATGGAGCTGTCCTGATCTGCTGAGGTAAGGAGCAGCATGACAGAAGACTCTTGGACCAAAAATTTCCAGGTGGACTCTGGGTATGACTAGATTATTAGAACCTGAGGATCTGAGATTGCAGGGGTTGCTAACAGCTGTAATATTTATTTCATGTATCCAGGGCCTAGATTATGTAGTGATTTAAATGTCAGTAGGCCAATCTTGAATAGGACCCTCCATCTTATAGGTAGCCAGTGAAGGGAGTGCAGGACTGGTGTTATGTGGCAGTGACAGGGTTGGTTGGTTAAAAGTCTGGCAGCAGTATTCTGTATCAGCTGTAGGCGGTACAAGTCCTTTTTTTGAAAGGCCGGTGTAGAGAGCATTACAGTAGTTCAGTCAGGATGTAATGAAGGCATCAACTAAGGTTGGCACTTTTTCTGGGGGGATGAGGTGCTTGATTTTTGCAGTGTTCTTCAGGTGAAAGTAGGATGATTTCACCACAGCAGAGATGTGAGTTCTGAAGTTGAAATCCTCATCAATTAGAACTCCCAGGCTTTGCAAATGCTCAGAGCTGTGTAGATCCGTGCCTATTCCCAGTGGTAAAGACTGCAAGTTAAGTTGTTTTAGGGTGACCAGGCATCCTCTTTTACCCGGACAGGTCCACTTTTTCCGACCTTTCCGGGGCATCCGGCCGGTTTTTTGAAAAGTCCATGTATGAAGAGCCGTTTGGGAGCCGAACACGAGCCGGCTCTTTAAAGGGAACCGAGCAGATGCTTTCTAAAGAGCCGGAATTCCCATCACTAGACTGAGTCTCAGTCTAGTGATAGGAATTCTGGCTCTTCAAGCATCGGCTCTTCTGGCTCGGCTCCCAAAGAGCCGGCTCGTAGTGGTCCACCGGTAGGTCGGGGAAAAACCCCGGTGGGACCCACCCCCAAAGTCCCCACGCTGCAAGCTGTGTGGTGCACACATAGGCAGGCACCAGGATCATGTCACCGCTAGCAGTGCAGCCCTGCAGCAGGCACACTTTGCTGAGTGGAGGCGGAGGAGAGAATTTCAACCCCGGCCAGCATCGCAGCGTGACAAATGCTGCTGGCATGGAGAATATGAGCACCAGGCTCCCGCAGACTTCAGGGAAGCAGCACTTCAGAAGTCACATGACTGGCATGTCATGTGTACTTCACAGACCACTGGCTCTCAGCTTATCACAGGAGAGCAGCGCGCATATTTCAAATGAGAAGCCAGAGAGAGCTGGTGAGCAGGAGATGCTAGGCTGCGAGGAAGCAGATTCTCGTCATGAAGATTACACTGTCTGTGAGGACAGACGAGGGGAATATCACTTGACAGCAGAGGAAGAGATAAGAAACTGCAGGGGAAAGTGTACGGAGGCAACAGAAAGACAGGACCGCTTTCAAGTACAGATGGACTGCACATGTGTACAGCACAGACTGAGAGAGAAAGACAGCAAACATAAACACTGAACAAGCTGGGAAATAATGTAAAATAATTACCATTAAGAGGAAAGATTAACTTGACAACAGCAAAGGCAGAGCAGGAAGAAATATAGATATGGAGGAAAGATGGAAAACCTGTAAGGAACATGTGCTGCTGCAGCCTGCATTACACTGGGTCAGAGTATAAAGACAAGAGAAGGCTGTTGAGATCTGTCTGAAATGGTATCATTCTGATTTAAAACTTCTTGCTTTTGCTGATGGCTAACACGGTACAATACCCTACTGCTACTACTACTGATTTATTGCCAGAACCGTTTTGGTCCCCATGTAAACCAGAGACAGCAACAATTAAAGATTCAGTACTTACCCGCGGCTTCCTCCCACCCCATAAGCGTGTGTGAGTCCCTCGCCATCAGGGGCGTAACTAGGCCCCACCGGGCCCCCCTGCAGAATTTCAGAGCGCCCCCCCCCCCCCCGGGGCCCACTCGTGGCCGTTTTGTGGGGGCTGGAGGGGTGGCAGCATGAGGGGAAAGCCTTGGCCACAGTCGGCGGGGAGAGGGGAAATTCCTCCCCTCTCCCTCACCTCGGGGCTCTCCCCTCTGTGCTCCCCTCCAGCTAGTTACAGTGTGTGGGCAGCGGCGGGCAGATACATACCTTCTTCCGTGCGTTCCATCGCAGACTCCTCGCTCTAGCGGCTGACGTCACTTCCGGAAGTGACGTCACTTCCGGAGGTGACGTCAGCCGCTAGAGCGAGGAGTCTGCGATGGAACGCACGGAAGAAGGTATGTATCTGCCCACCGCTGCCCGCTGCCCACACACTAAAATGATTAGTAAAGATTATGATCCTTATTAAGCTGACATGATTCAATCACTGAGCAATTCAACCATAGTAATAAAAAACAAACACAGAGCACTCAGTTTAGATTGAGTCTACTATAGTAGCGGATGGGTAACAATGGTATTAGCAACAAAGTGGGAGAAGGTAGGACATGAGTACCACCAAGTACTGTGGGGTGATGATCCAGGAATAGTTATTGGAAGGTTCACATGGAGAGGGGACCGAACTGAAATGTTAAGAGGAAGAAAACCCATAGGATTAAAGATAAGAAAGGGTGTGTGAGCTGAGGTTGGTGTATCAGCAATCCCCTATTTTATCTGTACACATCATGAAAAACATTTTTTGTTTCTTTTCTGTGGATTGATGCTTGTTACCACCCAGCAGTGTCACTTTGCTTTGTGAGCTCATTTCTAAAGTGGAAAAGAATGCTAAAATTAAAGGCCTCGGAGCATTTGGCAGAAGACCAAAGGAAAACCTACTTAGACATTTGCTGTGGTTTGTAGCCATACGGCTACCCACACTCCAACAATATAACTGTATGCGTAAAAACTGGCTTTGTTCTTTTTCTGTATCTCTTTTATTTGTATTTTTTTTTCTTAGCTTATTTTATTCAAAGCAAGATTCTATCCTATGTTTGCATTTTAGCTAGACATACGTATGTGTAATTTGTACTGTCCATAGAGATGTGCAATTATACAGAGCACACTTTTCTCGTCTCAGTCCAAACCATTAGGATATTCATATATGGGCATGCGTCTCTCTAAAACACACACATATAAACATACACACCAGTGATATGCTCAACTCTCAAACAAAAGGGCTGTTGAAAATCATTCTATAATACTTTTGCAGTTTTCTGCAGTGTTTTGTTTTTTTTGCGGTTTTCTGTTGGTTTACTGCTTTTTTACACAGTTTTTGCCGTTTTTCATTTAAAAAGCATAATTCACTGTCACATTTGCGGGTGTACATCCATAATAGTAACTATCCTCTATAATAATCCCCTACTGTCGCTGCGTCCAGCAGCTGTCCCTGTGTCCCTGTTAATGTGTTACTGCGCATGTGTGCGCAGTAACGAACAGCTGGACAGGACCAGGGAGCGAGGTGGGTGGGCAGGCTGTGGCGTGCGTGCGGCAGGTGCGTGCGCGTGCATGCACAGTGACTGGCGGTGGCGGTAAAAAAAAGACCTAGAGCCCGTTTTTAGACAGGCTTGGGTCTACTAGTATATAATAATATAATAGCTAAAATTTGTGTAGTGTTTTTCTACTGTTGGACTCACAGCGCTGAAGAGCTGCAGCCACTAAGGGCGTGCTCAGCAAGCCACCCTGCAGTGTTAGGAAGTCTTGCCCAATGACTCCTTAATGAATAGGTGCTGGTTTACTGAACAGGAAGAGACGAGATTCGAACCCTATCTTCAGAGCTGGGACAAGGTCCTCCAGCACCCAAGGCTGAGACACCAAAGTGCGCCCTTCCATCCCTCCCACCCCAGCTGTCACACACTGATTGCTATTAAACTAAGAGGGCCACAGGGCCCACAACCTCCCAAACACCTTAATATCTAGTTATCTGGCTTGCAGTCACTGCCATGTATCCCCTTTTCTTATTTATTTCTGCTTCAAACACAATTAGGAATGACAGCTGAATGAATTGTGCGCCCCCTCCTACACTGCGCCCTGAGGCTGGAGCCTCTCCAGCCTATGCCTCGGCCCGGCCCTGCCTATCTTGTGTCAGAGGCCAAGCCCTTAGCCAGTATATTATCCACCCCATACGTATCTCAGTTGATATATTTGTGAATGAAAAGTTGCTGTTTCTGTGAAACTTTGCGGTTTCTGTAGTATTTGTGATATTCATTGACTATATCATGAAAAAAACATAAATAGCATTTTCAAAGTGACAATAGCTAACACACACGCACGCACACGCACACACACACTGTACTGGCACCTAAGAACCCATTAAGAGGAACTACCCAGCTTTAGTGATGCTCATCCGAGCTAGGATATCCGAGATACTCGGATATCCTAGCTCTTTTTTCACTATTCGAGCTCGAATACCGAGCTCGAATAGTATTAGCTATCCGGGCTGTGCTATCCGAGCGCATTCGGATAGCAATCAGCTATCCGGAGATATCTGAGCTATCCGAGCTCGAATACGGAGCTCGGATAGCGTCATCAGCGGGTAACGTCACCTCGAGTCCTCACAAGCGAATCAGAGGGCTCCCAGCCCTCTGACTGCAGCCAATCACAGAGGGGGAGCCTGGCCAAGCCCCCCTCTATAAATAGCGGGCGCCATGTGAGGCCCTTGTGAGGTTGAGGAAAAGGGGTCTGCGCTCACCCATTCCTTCGGCCCTTCTGGCAAATGTACGCTCCCTCCCTAACAAGATGGACGAACTTCGCCTTCTCACTAACAAGAGGGAGCTCGGCAATAACACCCCTGTCATCTGCTTCACAGAAACGTGGCTGCAAGAGGACATCCCAGACAATGCCCTTCTCCTCCCGGGCTTCAACATTACACGTGCAGACCGCGATCCCACCCTCTCAGGGAAAAAGAGAGGTGGGGGAATCTGTTTCTATGTCAGCTCCGCATGGAGCCCAAGCACATCACTACTAGCCAAAAAGTGCACCCCCAACCTCGAACTACTACTCCTCAATTGCAAGCCCTCATACTCGCCCAGAGAGTTCACCTCCTACGTCCTTGCAGGCGTGTACATTCCACCTGACGCCGACGTCAAAACTGCTCAGTGCGACCTCAGTGACACCATCATGCAGTGGGAGACGTCCCTTCCAGACTCTCTGTTTATCATTATGGGTGACTTCAACAAAGCCAACCTCCGGCGTGAGCTCCCACGCTACCACCAGCACGTGGTCTGCCCCACCAGGAATGCTAGCACTTTGGACCACTGTTATACACCTCTAAAGGACGCTTACAAGGCCGTCTCATGGGCTGCTCTCGGTTCCTCTGACCACTGCCTCATCCATCTGGTTCCTACCTACAGAAGGCGCTTGGAGTCAGCGAAACCTGTCCTGAAGTCCACCAAAGTGTGGTCTAACGAAGCCAAGCTCCAACTCCAGGCATGCTTTGACTGCACGGACTGGAAGGCGCTGGAATCACCCAACCTTGATGAGTGGGCCGATACTGTCTCATCCTATATCAGCTTCTGTGAGGAATCCTGTGTGCCCACCAAGTCCTTTAAGATTTACCCTAATGACAAACCGTGGTTCTCGAACAAGTTGCGCCAACTGCGGAAGCGCAAGGAAGCCGCGCATAAGTCCGGCTCCCTGGAGGACTTCAGGACGGCAAGGAACTCCCTCAACAGGGAACTTCGTGCTGCAAAACGGGCATATGCTGAAAGGATTCAGAATAATCTCCGCTCAAACGACCCTCGGGCGGTCTGGAAGGGTCTGAAGGCTGCCACCAGCTATAAGCCTCCTCCCCAACAGGCTACTCCTTGCTCCGAGCTAGCAGAGGAACTCAGTAACTTTTATTGCAGGTTTGAGGCTCCGGCTACCTCTGGGGGGCAGTCAACTCCTTCTGCCCCCTCCTCTACCCCTAAGAGCACTGAATCTAGCTCAAGCACATGCCCTGCCCCTATAGTACCCGAGACCGATGTTCTGCACCTCCTGTCTGCCTTGAATGCCAGGAAAGCATCTGGCCCTGATGGCGTGTCACCCGCATGTCTGAAGTCCTGCTCACGTCAGCTGTCCCCTGTCCTCACCTCTATCTTTGCCAGATCACTCAACGAAGGGAAGGTCCCCACATGCTTCAAGGAATCCATCATCATTCCCATCCCAAAAAAGCAAGGTGTCTCTGACCTAAATAACTTCAGGCCCGTGGCCCTAACATCAGTGATCATGAAGACTTTTGAAAGAGCGGTCCTGCCTCTGCTCAAGAACGCTACTCTGGACCGACTGGACCCTCTTCAGTTCGCGTACAGAGCAAACAGGTCCACTGATGATGCTATCAACATCTGCCTGGAGTTCATCACTGACCACCTAGACAGGCTGGACTCATACGCTAGAATTCTTCTCCTGGACTTCAGCTCGGCCTTCAATACCATCTGCCCCCGTATCCTGCATGACAACCTCACGGAGCTCAGAGTCCATCCAATTCTTCGCCTTTGGATCTCAGACTTTCTCTCGAACAGGTCCCAGGTTGTTAAGCTGGGCGACATATCCTCCAGACCCAGAGTGACCAACACTGGAGCCCCCCAGGGCTGCGTCCTGTCACCATTCCTGTTCTCTCTATACACGAACAATTGCACATCCACAGCGGACTCTGTCAAAATCATCAAATTTGCGGATGATACAACTATTGTTGGCCTTGTTAGTGAGAACGACGAGCGGGCTTACCGCCAGGAGGTAGACAGAATCTGCAGTTGGTGCAAGGAGAATAAACTAGTTCTTAACACAGCCAAAACCGTGGAGATGGTCATTGATTTCAGGAAGTATGCCAGTAACCCCCCCCCCCCTGTTACATATCGGGGGTACTGAAGTCGCTAGGGTTCCCAGCGTCCGCCTCCTGGGCACAACCATCTCCGATGACCTGACCTGGAGGGCAAACACCACCGCAACTCAGAAGAAGGCACAGCAAAGACTCTTCTTTCTTCGCCAACTAAAGAAGTTTGGTATGGCCTGAGGTCCTTCTACTCTGCCACAATAGAGTCAGTCCTCTGCTCATCCATCCTGGTCTGGTTCTCTAGCTGCTCCGCCAGCGACAAATACAAACTCCAGAGGGTCGTCAGCTCAGCGGAGAAGATTATTGGAAAACCTCTTCCCCCTCTAGATCTCATCTACAGCACTAGACTGCGTAACAGAGCAATGAAAATTGTGGGCGACCCCTCTCACCCTGGTCACAGCCTCTTCAGTCGACTCAAACTGGGCCGGAGGTTCCGGTCCATCCATGCTAAGACTACTAGGCATACGAACACTTTTTTCCCCACGGCCGTCAGACTCTTGAACTCTGCCCACTCCACCAATCCCCCCCTGTAGCCACCTGTGGACTAATATATGACATCGGCTGCGTCCGCTCTGCTTACTGCCGTGCTTTTGTCTGCTTTTGTTCGTACTAGAATTTATCTTCTGTCTCACAGTGCTGCACCTGTCAGACCCGCAATGCTCTACCTCAATTGCTGTATTATCCCAGTTCTGTTGTATTACTCCTGTATTGTTGTATTATCTTGTCTGTTGTATTGCTCTTTCTATGCCAATTCAATGTGCCAAATCCAATTCCAGGCATGGCCCCAGTCATGCTTGGCGAAATAAACGAATTCTGATTCTGATTCTGATGTTGCCTCACTCGTCCTGCTTGTGACTTACTGACTGACTGTACTGAGAGACTGCTCCAATGCTTTTTGTCTGTGCAAGTAGTGCATTTATTGTTCAATACACCAAGCGTTTTTACACTCCAACACTTGATATTCACCTGTATTGCTTTGTATTGTAGATAGATTGTATTTTAGGCAGTTTAGTTTGTGTGATTAGGGACTAGGGAGGGGGACTGTCACTGGTAGAGATGTAGCGAACGGTTCGCCGGGGAACGGTTCCAGGCGAACTTTGGTGGTTCGCGTTCGCAGAGAACCGGGAACTTTTTTTCAAAGTTCGGTTCGCCCATAGACTTTAATGGCCGCCGACTTTAATGGTTAATAGCAAAGTCCCCTTACATAGTAGAAACACCAAAATTGTTGGGAATGTTAAGTGGAATAGTGGGAACAAGAGGAAATTTTTTTTTCAAAAAGGCCATATACTTTTTGAGAAAATCAATTTTAAAGTTTCAAAGTAAAATGAGTCGATTCATAAAAAAAAGAACTGATTCATTAAAAAAACGGATGATTCAAGAACTATTAGTATAGCAGAGAATGCGTCCTGAGCAGGACATGAAGATGCCGGCTTCGCTGCTGTATCTCCCCACCTGCCTGCACCTGTCACCCTCACCTAGCCTGGCACCCAGTGCACCCATGGGTGCCAGGCTAGGTGAGAGTGACAGGTGAGGAGGTGGGGAGAGACAGCAGGAGCCGGCAGCTATGCATCCGAAAGGACGCATTCTCTGCTATGTGGGAGGCATCGGAGATCTTCAATCAACTTAATTGAAGATCGCAACATAAGAGGATACAGTTCGTTGGATCATTTACCGTGGATATTGGCGTGGGAAAACTTTTTTAAAGGTACAGGTAAGTATTTATGGTTAATTTAGAATAATAAAATACTTTTCTCGTGGTTGTGTTTTTATTTCATTTAACCCTTTGTGGAAATGGGTAAGGGGTACTTTGTACCCCTATACTCATTTCTCCTGGGAGGGGGGTGGGCATCTGGGGTCCCCTTAAAGGAGACTCCCAGATGCCACCATGAACCCCCCCCCCAAAGAGTCGTCGCCCCCACCTCCTCCTGGGGCACCGGAGGTGGGGAAGAGCCCCTTGTCCATGGATTGGACAAGGGCTCTGGGGGGGAGGGGAAGGCTTGGCCGCCCCCCCCCCCCCCCGGAGCCCCCATACCAAGGACCATGCGGGCTGGTATAGCTCAGGGTGCGAAGCCCCATTCGTCTGGGGCTCCGCATTTTGGCTATCCCAGCCTGCATGGAGGACAAGGGGTTACAGAGGCTCGGGAGGGGGGGGCCCCACGCCATTTTTTTTTCAGATTTCCCACACACAGCAAATAAAAAAATAAAAACATTTTTTAAAGGACTTCCGAGGCCACAAATGTGAAAAAAGTTCAATACCTTTCATAATCCATATCCATTGAGGACGCCATCCGCACCCTCCCGTTAATTCCGCCATGGCTCCAGCACTAATAATGGCCCTGGTCGAGTCCCGGCCCCTCTGAACGGGTCGGGCTCTCAACTCATTCCCCCCTCAATATGGCCGCCACAGATTTCCGCGGCTGTGCAGTCCGCATAGACGCGATTGCGGCTGCGCAGCTCTAGCACTTCCTCCCAATGCGTCCGATGTATGCACGCATATTGATGACACGGCAGGAGGAGAGCCTGGAGCTGCGCAGCCGCAATCGCGCCTATGCAGACTGCACAGCAGTGGCAATCTGCGGCGGCCATATTGAGGAGGGAATGAGAACCCGACCCGTTTGGAGGGGTCAGGGCCCGACCGGGGCCGGTATTACTACGAGAGCCATGGAGGAATGAACAGGAGGGCGCGGATGGCGTCCTCCATGGATCTGGATTATGAAAAGGTATTTAACTTTTTTCACATTTGTGGCCTAGGAAGTCCATTAAATATTGTTTCCTGCTATCTTTTTAACATATCCTGCAAATTTGGTGTTGCTAGGATGTAAGGGGCCTTTGCTATTAACTGCTAAAGTCAGCAGGTGATGATGATAACCAACCAGAATTATAGGGGTGCAAAAGTGCTGAATTCTGCCATAGGCTTCCATTAGGCTCCCTATTTCACTTTCAAAAATCTCAAATCTTTTCAAAGGGCAATGGCTCAGCGGTGGCAAAACTCACCAGTCATGATCCCCCTAAGAGTCCCTACAATGGTAGAAAATGTGCAACTGCTGAGCCATCGCCCTTTAAAAAAAAATGTGAGATTTTGGATAGTGAAATAGGGAGCCAATAAAAGCCTATGGGGGATTTTACTACTTTTGCACCCCTGTAACTCTGGTTTGCAGAGATGTAGGGAACCCATCTTTGGAGTCCAAGTCTAACAATATGTCTTCTACCTGCATGAGACATTTCGTGAAATTCAAACATTGCTAACGGCCATGGCTGAGATTTATGTACGTCAGAATCGCCACCATTGAAATTACCCAAAATAAACAGGTTTTTGTGACCCTAGGCTATGACCTCTTCGGCCTAGGGGCCCAAAACTCACCAGTCATGATCCCCCTAAGGGTCCCTACAATGCTAGAAAATTTGCCACTGCTGAGCCATTGCCCTTTGAAAATATTTGAGAAAAGCTGGGTTTATTCAGTGAAAAGATGCTGCACACTCTTTTCTTCTTCTTTTTTATAAGCCATTTACTGCAGGTCTTTTTGCCCATACACTAGGGTCGATTTTTGTTCCATTTTTCCACCTTTAAGTGATCAGAGGCTATTTTTGGTCACACAAGAAGCACCCTGATTAATCAGATCAAGTAAAGGTTGATCTAGTACATAGTAAAAAGCTTTCTATTCTTGTTCCATCGATTGAAATAACCTAACATACTCAATCGATTAATTTGAAAAATTTGAACAACGGCCAATAAGAATTGAAAATAAAAAATGACAACTTGATTTTTGATCCATTCGATTCATTTATAAGTTATAATAATCAATTGAAGTAAAAAAGGTGTATGGCCACCTTTAGAAAGACTACACCTCAGTTATACAATATTAAGGAATACAATCCTCTGTGTGATCTTTCTTCTTACGGAGCTTAGAGTGGAAATGTATCATGCATTATACAGAATTGTGCTCCAAGTTATATCATTTAAAATATCTTCTTTATTATACATTCATTAAGCGCTGACATTTTATAGAGTTTTATTACAGTGAGGCCTGTGACAATAGTGCTGCAAGCTTAGGTGACTGCCAGCTGAAATGAGAAGTAAATCATTTTGAGTCGATACAGGATTTTGAATGCAAATTTCTGCAACCTGAAAATGGAAAAAACAAGTTCCACCTCAACTTAGAATCGTTTACATCTCATTGACCACACCAATTGTTCCAGCAAATCATCACCAGGCATAAGTTACAATGCTTACTAGACACAGAATAAAAGTCATATTCAAAGGTTCACTGCTGACATCTTTAAAAATGCAAAAATGTACAATTAAGGTTTTTTTTTTGTGTGTATGTTTTTTTTTTTATTTCCATACCCGGTCCAATGAAAGTCACAGAGTTATCCTCTGATATAAATTGGTGATGCTAACTTCAACTGTATAAGTTACGGCTGTGGAGATATATTGGGGTGCTGATGCTATTAAGGATAATACAGTAATATATTTTCATTTTCCCATTTTTATATCCGCTGTGGTATGTCAAAGGTGTAGAGATGCAGGCTAGATTCATGGACTGTTCATGTATTTGTGTGGGTGGGTCACTAGACCTACATTTGCATCTAAAGAGGTCTTCAGTGAATACGACCAGTCACCTTCAATAGGCAAGGAAGCAGCTCATTAAGCCACTAGCAGTCACTTTTGATCTACTGTCCCAGGTGTGATTGTCTGCCTCTGTCTACAGGCAATCTTTTCATGTATGTGCTAATATACACTTTACCCAAGGAAATAATGTGGAGGAAGCTTTTTTGATGTCTGATAGGATACAATCTCACCTATTGAATTCTGCAAACTTCAAGAAGCTAAAGCAGGAACCCCTTTGAAGTTTGCATATCACAAGAAAGATTATGACAAGCGTTCGGGGATGTCACAAACGGGGAAACTGCATTAGTTCCTGGGGGCTGGACATTAAATGCCCCAGGGGACACTTCAGACTATTTAAGGTGGCCCAGGACAGCCACCGGTATCTTCTCTCGGAGGTAGCGAATAGCTAGGGAGGATCGCGACTCCTGGTCGAAACGGCGTCCTCCCGTCAAACAACGTTCTAACCTAAGCTGGTAACGTTCCTTTTTCCCCCGTTTATTTTTACGCAAATATCCGTGTGTGTTATCTTTGTAACCTCTTATTTTTGTAACTTTTATCTTGTAACATTTTTACTTTTTTTTGTTGTAATCTTTTTGTATATATTAAATTCTGCATTGTTCTATGTTTTTCTAGAATATTAAATTATTATTTAATAAGTTTGACTTCTGCCGTACTAAACTAACACTCATAGCCTAGAAGAGACTGAAGTGTAACCGTGTATAAGTTCATGCCTAATTGTACGCTTGAGCAACACTACCGTATGAAATTGTAATTGCATTGTGTGTGGGGGCGTTTGTCATACGTTGGCCTAAGCGCGCAGCTGACCCAACGTACGAACAACGTCAGTGCGAGTAGCGACAGCAGAGTGGCTAACAGTATCGTTCGGAACGACTGTTAGTGGGTCTTTGCTTCACGACAGTGTAAGATTGCAACTGTGTGTGTGTGTGGGTGCGTGGCGTTCCCGTATTTGGCCTAAGCGCAAAGCTGACCCGAATAACGCGGAGTGCGCGCTGAGGACTCAACAGCAGAGTGGAAGTGTCTAGCGAACAGCTAGTGGTGGCAGTGGGAAGTGTTTGAGGGGTTCCAGCCTTGTTTGTAGCTTAAATAAGGCTGTTCCCCGCTTAATCTGGTCAAACCCGCAGTCGGGAACCGTATACGCAGGCGTGCCGCGGGCCGGTTCCTGACATAATTGGCTGGCAGTGGTGGCATCGTTTAGTACATTAGTACGCAGTTTAGCTCGCTATTCTGAGTACTAAAGGCTGGAAGCTTGCTAGAAGCAACTAGCCTACAGAAGTCTACTCAGTGCAGAATCTATATACTTTTTTTTTTGTTCAAAGATACACACTTGGTGTTTGCTTTCCCTCCCCCCCCTTTTTTCTTTTTCTTTTTTGCAACACGATGGCTCAGAAAGCATCCAGCTATGCAAGGCAAAACAAAGAGATGCTACTTAACCTGTGTGAGCACAGAGGCATCGAGACGGTGAGCGGCCAGACTAAGGAGCAGTTAGTTTGTGCGCTCGAGGAGCATGATGAGGCAGAACGAGCCCGTGCTTCAACGTCAGCGGATGCAGCTCACGACACGCCAGAGGAGGAATCGCTCCCGCCACAGGATGCGAGTGGAGACGATGTCCTGGATGATCCACCGAACACGGAGATGACATCTCTGGAAGCCGACCTACAGCTACTAGGTTCGGCTGAGCCCGAACTGCGCCTAAAGCTGATTCTGGAACATCGGCAAGCAGAGAGGGAAATACGACAAGCCCAGAGGGAACAAGCTGCCCAGCGACTCCAGGCCGAGAGGGAAAGACACCAGGCCGAGAGGGAACAAGCTGCCCAGCGACTCCAGGCCGAGAGGGAAAGTGCTGAACGGCAACACCAGCTGGAGCTGGCTAAACTTCAGCAGCAGAACCGGTCTGCTGGACCCGCAGAACGCGAAGGTGAGCGAGTCCACAGAATCCCCCTGGATAAGTTCCCCGCTATGGACAAGGACTCTGACATAGACACTTTCCTACAGGGGTTTGAAAGGACTTGTCGGCAGTATGGGGTGCCCCGTGAGCAGTGGGCAAGATACCTCACACCAGGGCTGAGAGGCAAGGCCCTGGAGGCATTTGTGAATCTCCCCCAGGAGGAAGAAACAGACTTTGAGGCTATTAAGAAAGCCATCATTGCACGATACCACCTCACGCCAGAGGTGTATCGCAAACGTTTCAGGACAGTGCAGCGAGGTCCTAATGACAGTTACCTGGATCATGCGTGCAACCTGCGCACTGCCTTCCAGCAGTGGTTAAAAGGACTGTCAGTTAAAACCTTGGATGCCCTGCAGGAGCTGATGATAAAAGACCAGTTCCTACACACCTGTCCTGTTGAGGTCCGGCTGTTTGTGCTGGATCGAGAACCCAAGACAGTGGATGAGGCTGCGGAAATGGCCGATGCCTACACCGCCCATAGAGCACCTGAGTCCCGGAGGACTACTACGCCCAGCTGGAGGGGAGAACAGAGTGCTAAACCTGTGTCACCCAGCACCCAGAGGAGGCAAGCACCGCTGTCTCCTGGATTCAAGCAACCTGACACTCGGAAATGCTTTGTATGTGACAGGGTGGGTCATATCAGCACGACTTGCCCAGAGAGGAAGAGGGAGGCCCCAAAATCCAGTGAGGCCTCAAACCCCAGTGAAGTCCCAACGGCTTTGTGTGCTACCAGGAATGCTACTGGCTATGCAGAGAATCTGCAGCTTGTCACGGTTGGGGGTACAATTGCCACTGGGCTGAGGGACACTGGAGCAGAAGTGACTCTCATACATCCCCAGCTCGTGAACCCGGAGCAGTACATACCTGGGAAAATGATTGCTGTCCGAGGAATTGGGGGTGTCACCCCAGCCATACCCACCGCCTTGGTCCACCTGAATTGGGGGGCCGGCAGCGGATTGAAAGAAGTTGGGGTAACCGACAAAATCCCCACCAACGTTTTGCTGGGTACTGACCTGGGACGGTTAGTGGCCCGGTATGAGCCTACTCCAAACCCTGTGGGGCCTGCATCCCCAGCAGACGTTCAGGACTCTTGCAAGGTACTGTTTGATAATGCTGTGCAAGTGGGGAATGCTGGCGAGGCCCCAGGGGCTATGGACTGTGTACTAGGAGCCAGCCCTAGTGAGTCTCCAGTGCCTAGGCCTGGAGTGGAACCTGTTGATACCAAGAATGCAGAAACTGATGAGGTCATTTATGACGCACGGACTATCGAGGCGATCGAGGCAGGAACTGTTGATGATACTTGTGAAGTGCTGAGTAGCAATGGGTGTAATGCTGCAGATAATGTTCATGTTTTATGTGATGTCCCAAATGACAATATATGTAGGGCTGATAATGCTGATGTCATATGTGTTGTGCTACAAAATGCGGGGTGTCATGTGGACACTCCATCAGCTGCAGGAGTAACCAGCGGCGCTCGCTGGGCTGCAGCAGGTGGACTGTCCACTGAAGGGGCAGATGGCACCAGGCCAGATCCTTCCCCTTCAGATGGTTTCAAGACCAAAGGTGATGTGGTTTATGATATGGGTCAGGTGGGCGCTCCCTCGGCTGCCGTGGTAACCCGCAGCGCTAGCGAGTCTACAGCACAGGGACTGTCCACCGAAGTGGCAAATGTTGCTGGATCAGCCACATCCAATCCGGAACCTGGCCTGGAGGGCCCAGGAGCCTCTCCGTCTGCAGCCTTCCTGGAATGTGTGACAGGCAGCACTGAGCTCTCCGGGGCTGTTCGATTTGACAGCAGCCTGGAAGAGCTCAGGGGGCTAGCCAGCAGGTCACCAGCTGGGAGGGGCGGGCTGAGAGGGTTCTGGGAAGTTATTCCCTCGGAGCTGTCCGAAGGGGAGGAGGCAGACCGGCCGATCGTTCCCCAAAGAGACCGAGAGATAGCTCCTGCCACTATAGAGAAAGTGCGTGTAGCGACGGTTGGAACCCTTCCCCAGCTGCAGCACTGTCTCTATGGTCGCGAGTTCACGGTTGTCACTGACTCGCATTCCCCTGGTTGGGTACGTCAGGTTGCCAAGGGCAACGACACATTGCAGCAACCTGGCCTAGCTTTCCATTCGTATAGCTTGGAGCTAACTGACAGGTGGGGAACCCTCCTGAGGATGTTAAAGGGTTACCCCACCCGGCCAGGCCGTCAATGTAGGCTTTGGCAGGATGATTCGTTAGAACCACCTGCCAGTGCCATCTGGAAGGGGAGCAATCATGGGAATGCTGATGGACTGTCCCGTCAAGCAGAACCAACAATGTAGGTGCTGGCAGGATAATCTGGGAAGATCATCTGCCTTGCACCAAGTTAACGGCGGAGGTGTGGAGATATATTGGGGTGCTGATGCTGTTAAGGATAATACAGTAATATATTTTCATTTTCCCATTTTTATATCCGCTGTGGTATGTCAAAGGTGTAGAGATGCAGGCTAGATTCATGGACTGTTCATGTATTTGTGTGGGTGGGTCACTAGACCTACATTTGCATCTAAAGAGGTCTTCAGTGAATACGACCAGTCACCTTCAATAGGCAAGGAAGCAGCTCATTAAGCCACTAGCAGTCACTTTTGATCTACTGTCCCAGGTGTGATTGTCTGCCTCTGTCTACAGGCAATCTTTTCATGTATGTGCTAATATACACTTTACCCAAGGAAATAATGTGGAGGAAGCTTTTTTGATGTCTGATAGGATACAATCTCACCTATTGAATTCTGCAAACTTCAAGAAGCTAAAGCAGGAACCCCTTTGAAGTTTGCATATCACAAGAAAGATTATGACAAGCGTTCGGGGATGTCACAAACGGGGAAACTGCATTAGTTCCTGGGGGCTGGACATTAAATGCCCCAGGGGACACTTCAGACTATTTAAGGTGGCCCAGGACAGCCACCGGTATCTTCTCTCGGAGGTAGCGAATAGCTAGGGAGGATCGCGACTCCTGGTCGAAACGGCGTCCTCCCGTCAAACAACGTTCTAACCTAAGCTGGTAACGTTCCTTTTTCCCCCGTTTATTTTTACGCAAATATCCGTGTGTGTTATCTTTGTAACCTCTTATTTTTGTAACTTTTATCTTGTAACATTTTTACTTTTTTTTGTTGTAATCTTTTTGTATATATTAAGTTCTGCATTGTTCTATGTTTTTCTAGAATATTAAATTATTATTTAATAAGTTTGACTTCTGCCGTACTAAACTAACACTCATAGCCTAGAAGAGACTGAAGTGTAACCGTGTATAAGTTCATGCCTAATTGTACGCTTGAGCAACACTACCGTATGAAATTGTAATTGCATTGTGTGTGGGGGCGTTTGTCATACGTTGGCCTAAGCGCGCAGCTGACCCAACGTACGAACAACGTCAGTGCGAGTAGCGACAGCAGAGTGGCTAACAGTATCGTTCGGAACGACTGTTAGTGGGTCTTTGCTTCACGACAGTGTAAGATTGCAACTGTGTGTGTGTGTGGGTGCGTGGCGTTCCCGTATTTGGCCTAAGCGCAAAGCTGACCCGAATAACGCGGAGTGCGCGCTGAGGACTCAACAGCAGAGTGGAAGTGTCTAGCGAACAGCTAGTGGTGGCAGTGGGAAGTGTTTGAGGGGTTCCAGCCTTGTTTGTAGCTTAAATAAGGCTGTTCCCCGCTTAATCTGGTCAAACCCGCAGTCGGGAACCGTATACGCAGGCGTGCCGCGGGCCGGTTCCTGACAACGGCAACAGTAAAAAACAGCTAGATTAAACACCGCCATAAGGAGATCAAAATTATTACAGAATAGAAGTATGTATATATATATATATATATATATATATATATATATATATTTCTATTCTGTAATAATTTTGAAATTTTGAAAGATTGTGGTGTGAACAGTGTTGTGGATCTAGAGCCTATATGGAGCAGAGAGGAAGTGAAAGCTGTAAGTGATTGAGGGGAATTACCACTTCAGTAGAGGATTTATCTAACTAGCAGCATAAACTGCTCTCTCCAAATACCCAGCTTAAGAAATGCTATTGAGCTAGCTAATGTACAAGGCCACAAGTCTCTCTGTATATCAGATGCCATATTTTCCATCATGATTCACATGTGGTTTCATTCTATTTAAATAAACCATACAATTGCATTTGGTTTTCGTTTCGTCAAGTTTGCAAAATGACTGGGTTGTACACGCCAGTGGTGGGATTAGCTCTCATGAAAGAATAATGTCGAACCAGACACGTGGATTTTACTGGTATATAGCTATAAGACAACTTTGACAGGACTACATGGGTGGCCACTGTCTCACCGCTGTATGGAAACAATAAAAAAATGTAATGATTAGTGCTCAATAGCACAGAACTAAGTAGTCATTTATAGTTATATATGACACACCATCTGCAAAAAAGGTCAGTGATCTTGCAGACCAGGCCACACATCACCACAATTATACGCACATGAATCTATAGTTATACCCAGAAACATAAGATCTTATGTTAAATACAGAAAATGCATCTATTTAGTATGCCTGTTTTAATTAATACAATGGTTATGTTTAAGAAAGCTCTTTCTTTAATTCCTAAGAAGTTTGTTAAACTTGATGTTTTGCTATCCTAATATATCCAGCTCCTGTTACACCCATGACTGGCATCTCTTACTTCTCACACTTGAAATTGGTCTTTTTATACAATTTCTCTCTTATAGATGTTGTAAAATAATCCAAATATTTACTGGTCAATACAAATCCTCAAAGGTAGTGGCCTCTAACTACTGAAGCAAATGAGTATAAAAGTCTCCTGAGACCACATACACTTTGGACTAATGTGTACATTTAAGAGTCAATAAAAACAAATAGGTGATTGTAATATGTTATTTTAAAGATTTTAGGGCTTTTCCAGGATCCTCATCTTCATCAGCACCACCTGATTGCAGTATAACTCCTGTCTTGTTGATTGAAACATTTACTGCAAGTTGCCTGCAGTCTTGTTACAAAAGGGCTCCCTTTTAGATCTTTTGGTCCACTGAAAGCCTACCACAGATTCTTCCTCTGTTTGTAGGCGCAGTCGCGTTTCCCTGCCTCATGATCCAGAACAAGTCTACAAGCGAACTACTTCAACCTAAAGCCATAGTTCATTCCATATTTCAAGCAACACTTCTGAGGACATAGTTATTTTGGCTTGTGTTGCCTATTTGATTGTGTTTTTTCCTTGCAGTCAAATGTCTTGCTTAGTTTTAAAGGGATCCTGAGCTGGGAGGGATTGGAGGCTGACATTTATTTATTTTTAAAGTGTACCTGAGATATTTCAACCTGAAGCATGTATACTTACATGGGGCTTCCTCCAGCCCCATGGAGGCTGTGGGCTTTCTTGCCGTCCTCTCAGGCTGCTCCATCATCCTGCAGTAAGTTGCACTCAGTCGCACATGCATGGCCCAGGCACGTGTGCCCCTATTGCGCACCCGTGACTGTTAAATTGTGTAAAATTGTGTGCCTGCGCAGTGCTACTGCCAAATACTCACCTCTACTTCTGGTGTGAAGTTAACCTGATATAGCCAAGCGCCATTTTCTGCTATGCCCACCACAGCCATTTCCCAGCACCAAAAATACAAAATACACCCCCCCCCCTTTCTCACACACAGCTGTTGTATTGCCCATTTCTAATACACCCACGCTAATTTTGCTGCAACTGGTTGTTTGCCGCCACTAAAAACAGAACTCTGACACTAGTGGCAAAATTATACACCGGGCACTCGGCTATAGTATAGTCAAGAGCCCATTTTAAAAATGAAATGTTATAAGAAAAGGGGGCTCATTCAAAGTAAATTCCAGCTGTAAGTCAAATATCTGAAAATCATCAGAATCTCAGTTCTCATGACATATCTGGAACTAACTGCATAGCGTGAACCTTGCAAAACACAAATCATAATTTATACATTTGATGAAGTGCTGCAGAGCTGAATAGTTTGGGTGTTTCCCCTCTGTGTCATTATTTTAATATATAAAGAATATATTTTTCTGTTTAACTTTCACTTTGATCCTCCTCTAAAATATTTGGCTGCCATTTGAACATTTGTAAGCAGACTTGAACGTATTTGACACACTCAGGATCTTTAATAGTCTCTTCAACTCCATGAAACCCACAACATTCAAAACATCATAACTGTAGACACAGCACATATCAGAACGTTCACATGCACACAACAGTCATCTCAGGCCTTTCTGGGTGTGATTTGGACAAAGTATAGTGCCAGTACTTTAAAGGTATATTCTTAACAGAGCACATATTTCACACTGCTGGAGTACATACTGAATATGTTCAACATTATATGTATTTTTATTTCACTAGGTTAAATGAGCTATGAATCTCTAAACCACCAACTTTTGGCATTGCCACGCTTTAATGAGTAATTTTAACGTTGTGCTGTGTTAAATAAAAACACATTGGAATCCTTGCAGTAATACAATCCATACGCTGAATTGTCAACATGTGCTTTAACTTCACAGCTAAGAGGAACTGAATAAAGAGGCATGTAGATATTCTGTATCCCAATAGTGGATGCCACATGCTTTGCTTTTCATGGGACTAAAAAAATATTTGTATGCTTATGTAAACACAAGGCATTTTATGCAATTTGCTAAATTGGGAATTCTGAATGCAAAACACACGGACTGAGCACAGATGCAAAATAGCAGCACACAATCAGGCCAAAGCAAGGAAATTCAACTTGAAACAAGATTTTATTTGGTTCAATTCACTATTCTGCTGGCTTAGAGAATTCATCCACAGATCGATTTAGTGATGATGAGTGAGAATGCTGAAATATCCAAAAATACGGCAACATTTTGCAAAATATGCGCTTTGACCCAAAATGACATCTAGGGCTACCCTGCTGTAAAGAAAACATACACTCATCCCCCTCCCTCCCACAAAATAGTCAAACATGGTGAATATGCAAAGAGATGTGTGGGGTGGGGAGCAGACTGGTGAAAGGTGGGGGTTAGACAAAGCTGTTTTTGTACAGTTTATTATGTTGAGCAATATACTGCCATGCTTATTACTGTAGTTTGTTGGATGCTCAGAAACTGAAACACCAAATGTCATTAATGCAGCTTATGTGTATCCTGCCCAGTGGTCCCATATTGTACTATGGCATCTATTACTCCAATGGCCAAGCAATGATTTGTTGATGAGAGAACACATTCTTAACCTACCTAATATGTTATTGTAGCCCAAAGGTATCCTTTTCTAGAATGAGTATGAGAATCCCTCGATTCACAGACACTCCAAGTGGCTCGGGAGTCCCTTGGAATTGCCTTTCACCTATAAAGATGACCACCAACCAACTCTGGACACTCCGCTTGTTAACCATACAAACATTCTGTCTCTCCTGGTATCTGGGGATATTACTCAACTCCAATAGCCCCTCAATCCCACTGTTGCCACCTTCACCAGAAAAGGGGCTGCTACTGCTGCAACATCCTGAAATACAAGAGATTAACCACTTCACCTCCATGGGTTTTCCCGCTTAAAAAACCAGAGCAATTTTCACCTGTCAGTGCTCCTTCCATTCTTTTGCCTATAGCTTTATAACTTATCACAGCAAAAATATCTATATCTTGTTTTTTTGCCACCAATTAGGCTTTCTGTGGGGGGTAGTTTTTGTTAAGGCTTTCTTTTAGGAATAAAAAGAAAAAAATGAAAAAAAAAATATTTTTCAGTTTTCAGCCAGTATAGTTTTAAAATAATGCTGCCGTAATTAAACCCACACATTTTATTTGCCCATTTGTCCCGGTTATTGCAACATTTAAAATTTGTCCCCAATACATTCCATGGCGCCAATATTTTATTTGGAAATAAGTAAAAATAATTAAAAATTGTAACGATTGGTGTCAGCACACAGAGATAATCTGATTATTGGTGATCTGCAGTATCACCAACAATACAGATGTATACCTGATTATTGATGATCTGCAGAATCATCAATAATACAAGTATGACTAACCTCTGGACACCTAATAAAGTGTAAGTGTTTGGTGTAACTGTAGGCTATCTCCCGTGAGGCGGGAGACACAGGCAGCTCCGCCAAGAACCACCTGAGGGGCAGGTGGCCCTGGGGTGTGCAGGGACTATCTCCCTGAGAGAGGGAACAGTGAGAACCTTGCAACCAGTGATACTTGGAGATCGATAACAGACTGTACTGCAGCCAGGGGACTCCAGAGGAAGAGGCCACTGGCTGCTAACAGGCCGGACTCTCTGAGGAGCGGGAGTCCTAGTTGCAACTGACACTTGGTGGAATTGTGTCACAGCTAGTACCAATAGACTGAGCACTCAAGGGTTGAGTGACAGCCTGGAAGGTCGGGCAGGCCAGGTCGGCAACACACAAGCAGATAAGGTACAGAGACAGAAGGCTGATTCGGTAACCGGGTACAGGCAGGGTTTGGCAACAGGTAGGCAGATATGCAGAGGTACCGAATCAGAAAGCAATAGAGAGGTCGACAGAGCAAATAGTCATAACAGAAATAAAGCAGTATAATAATCTGAGGTGTGAGGTCCTTGGTCTCGACACCCAGGAACTAGTCTAGATAATAACTCAGCAATGACACAGTAATCCTAAGCTTGGGTGTGAGGTCCTTGGTCTCAACACCCCGGAACTGGTCTAAAGTATAACACAGCAATGACACAGTAATCCTAAGCTTTGGTGTGAGGTCCTTGGTCTCAACACCCCGGGACTGGTCTAAAGTATAACACAGCAATGACACAGTAATCCTAAGCTTGGGTGTGAGGTCCTTGGTCTCAACACCCCGGAACTGGTCTAAAGTATAACACAACAATGACACAGTAATCCTAAGCTTGGGTGTGAGGTCCTTGGTCTCAACGCCCCGGAACTGGTCTAAAGTATAACACAAGCATAATCTGGCTAGCTGTGAATTCCCAGGTCCACCTGGTTCTAACACACTGTAGGATCTGACTGAGGTCTGAGTGCTCACACGTAAGTATTCGCAATGGCAGACAACCTGAGACTGACCAGCAAGATCTATATATACTGCAGCGCTCCTCAGCGCCGCCCAGCACCACTCAGCCAATCCATAACTGCGCTGGGATCAGCTGATCGACTTGATCAGCTGATCCCTCTCCTACTGGCATAAAGGTCCTGCCTCCCAGCGCGCGCGCAGCTCTCCATCTGTGTGCACTAGAAGGCCCAGGCAAACCAGACGCATGCTGCTGTGCGGAAACCGCCGGTCTGAACGTGGAGACAGCCGCCCCGCTGCCAGACCGTGCGGCGGCATCTCCGCAATCCATTACAAAAATGTTTTCAGTTTTGCGTCTATCACTGATTACAAGCCCATAATTTAAAAAGTAACAGTAATACCTTCTTGACATACAGGATCTTCTCAAAAAATTAGCATATCGTGATAAAGTTCATTATTTTCTGTAATGTACTGATAAACATTAGACTTTCATATATTTTAGATTCAAATACACACAACTGAAGTAGTTCAAGCCTTTTATTATTTTAATATTGATGATTTTTTCATACAGCTCATGAAAACCCAAATTTCCTATCTCATAAAATTAGCATATTTCATCCAACCAATGAAAGAAAAGTGTTTTTAAAACAAAAAACCTCGACCTTCAAATAATTATGTTCAGTTATGCACTCAATACTTGGTCGGGAATCATTTTGCAGAAATGACTGCTTCAATGCGGTGTGGCATGGAGGCAATCAGCCCGTGGCACTGCTCAGGTGTTATGGAGGCCCAGGATGCTTCGATAGCGGCCTTAAGCTCATCCAGAGTGTTGGGTCTTGCGTCTCTCAACTTTCTCTTCACAATATCCCACAGATTCTCTATGGGGTTCAGGTCAGGAGAGTTGGCAGGCCAATTGAGCACAGTAATACCATGGTCAGTAAACCATTTACCAGTGGTTTTGGCACTGTGAGCAGGTGCCAGGTCGTGCTGAAAAATGAAATCTTCATCTCCATAAAGCTTTTTAGCAGATGGAAGCATGAAGTGCTCCAAAATCTCCTGATAGCTAGCTGCATTGATCCTGCCCTTGATAAAACACAGTGAACCAACACCAGTAGCTGACATGGCACCCCAGACCATCACTGACTGTGCGTACTTGACACTGGACTTCAGACATTTTGGCATTTCCCTCTCCCCAGTCTTCCTCCAGACCCTGGCACCTTGATTTCCGTATGACATGTAAAAGTTGCTTTCATCCGAAAAAAGTGGTTTGGACCACTGAGCAACAGTCCAGTGCTGCTTCTCTGTAGCCCAGGTCAGGCACTTCTGCTGCTGTTTCAGGTTCAAAAGTGGGTTCATGCTTCCATCTGCTGAAAAGCTTTATGGAGATGAAGATTTAATTTTTCAGCACGACCTGGCACCTGCTCACAGAGCCAAAACCACTGGTAAATGGTTTACTGACCATGGTATTACTGTGCTCAATTGGCCTGCCAACTCTCCTGACCTGAACCCCATAGAGAATCTGTGGGATATTGTGAAGAGAAAGTTGAGAGACGCAAGACCCAACACTCTGGGTGAGCTTAAGGCCGCTATCGAAGCATCCTGGGCCTCCATAACACCTGAGCAGTGCCACAGGCTGATTGCCTCCATGCCACGCCGCATTGAAGCAGTCATTTCTGCAAAAGGATTCCCGACCAAGTATTGAGTGCATAACTGAACATAATTATTTGAAGGTTGACTTTGTTTTAAAAACACTTTTCTTTTATTGGTCGGATGAAATATGCTAATTTTTTGAGATAGGAAAATTTGGTTTTCTTGAGCTGTAAGCCAAAATCATCAATATTAAAACAATAAAAGGCTTGAACTACTTCAGTTGTGTGTCTTTTAATCTAAAATATATGAAAGTCTAATGTTTATCAGTACATTACAGACAATAATGAACTTTATCACAATATGCTAATTTTTTGAGAAGATCCTGTACATATTAAAAACCTTCAGTCCCCAAGGTAACTATTTATGTGTTGTTTTTTAAATGTATATTTTTTTATTCTTTTATTTTGCAAAAAAAATGTTTGGGTCCTCATGCATAACTTCCCTATACGTGTAAGTATCGTTTTTTGTACATGACGGGGCCATCTCGTTGATGGCACGCCTATTCTCACAGGGACTTAGATCAGTGAATGGGAACTGTGTTCCCATTAATTGTTCTCCCATCTAGAGATCGGCGGGGGTAACGAGCGCAGGAGCGTGGGGGGGGGGGGGGGCAGCAGGAGCACGCAGCAGCGAGGGATGTAGTTCCTTGTCCCGGGGGGGGGGGGGGGAGAGGGGGTAAAGCAGGGACATAGAAATTTGTCCCGGGGGAGGAGAAGTGGTTAAAACAAACAATTACTTTATGTTACCCATTAAAAGCAATACCTCAACACCAATAACACAACTATTCACAACAGTGTATACATTTAAGAAGATATAATGAAAACACATCTTTCCCATCCAGCCCTAGGGTGGTAAATTATTCTTCCAAAACCCTATCTCCTAAATCAAGTGGGATGTTAGTTCTGAGTTGTTTTCTTTATTACTCCCTTAAATCGAGTATGCTTTACAGGGGACCTGAAGATGAAAAAAAAAAGTTTCACTTACCTGGGGCTTCTGCCAGCCCCCTGCAGCCGTCCTGTGCCCACGCGTAAGTGGCCGCACACCTCCTCGTATGTGCTCCCATGGCCAGGAGCATCCTTTGCAGGTGCACTACGCCAAAATCTCTACTGCGCCTGTACAGAACGCTCCCGGCGGGGAACAAGGATGAGTGCAGCCAGGGCCGCACAGGCGCAGTGGACGGTGACTGCCAGAAGCAAAAGTGAGCCGCAACGGGGAAAAGTAGGGTTCGTTTGGTAACGACAGGGCACAGGGTGGCTACAGGGGACTGGCAGAAGCCCCAGGTAAGTGAAACTCTTTTTTTTTTCATTTTCAGGTTCGCTTTAAAGACAATTATCAATTTACTTTAGTACTACATCATCATTAAGGATAAGCAAGAATGCCTTATTGTGGAAAGATGAGCACAAATTTTGCATACCGTATTTTTCGCCGTATAAGATGCACTTTTTCTCCCCAGAAATGGGGAGAAAAAGTCCCTGCGTCTTATATGGCAAAGGCAGGGAATCCCCGACTTATGAACGCCCGCCGTCGGGGATTGCCTGCCTGTGCGTCCCGCTGTGGCCGTCTCCTCCCCCCCCCCCCCCGCTTGCCTCTACCCCCTCCTTGTGTCCTCGGGTCCCCCCTGTGTGAGAAGCTGCAGCAGCTTACATCCTCCATCTTGCCCGCAGTGATTGAAGACATCCGGCTTCTGTGGGCGGCTTCCTCTAGTGCCGGCTTGTAATGACGCACTAGAGGAAGCCGCCCACAGAAGCCGGATGTCTTCAATCACTGCGGGCAAGATGGAGGAGGTAAGCTGCTGCCGCTGCCACTTCTCACACGGGGGGACCCGAGGACACCAGAACGAGGGGGTAGAGGCAAACAGGGGGCAGACAGCAGACACATGGGGGCAGAAACATCGGGGCAGACAGCAGGACACATGGGGCAGACAGCAGGACACATGGGGCAGACAGCAGACACATGGAGCAGACAGCAGACACATGGGTCAGAAAGCAGGATACTTGGGTCAGACAGCAGGACACTTGGGGGAGACATTGGAACACAGGAGGACACCATTTGGGGGAGGTCATGTACAAGGTGCTCCTGAAATATGGATGCACCAGGCTTAGTTTTTTTTTTGTTTTTTTCTTTGTTTTTGGCCTCTAAACCTAGGTGCGTCTTATATTCCGGAGCGTCTTATACGGCAAAAAATATGGTAATCGTAATTTTGCATTGTAACTCACAATTGTGATGCAAAATGTAAAGAAAAATCATAATTAATTTTGTTTGTAATCGTAATCAGGAACCGTAATCTTTAAATTTTGTGTAATTGTCGCATAATTTTGTGCCAACTTTTGCGATTAGTAGCAAAGCCCCCATACATGCCATTGTCACCAAAATTGCTATGAATGTTTAAGGGGACCTAAACTGAGAAGGATATGGATTTTTCCTTTTAAAATAATAGCAGTTGCCTGACTCTCCTGCTGATCCTGTGACTCTAAGAGCCCATTTCCACTATTGCGAATTCGCATGCGGTTTTCGCATGCAAATTCGCATAGCAATACAAGTGAATGGGACTGTTTCCACTTGTCAGGATTCCTTTGCGTTTTTCTGTGCAGAAAAAAATTTGCATGGCAGAGCTATCAGAATTTGCATACCGCATACCGCTATGCAAATCGCATACAATGTATTTAATAGGAAATTCGCATGAGGTTTGGGTATGCGAATTTTCATGGAAACAATGGAAAAGCACACCAGCACTGCCATGGTTAAATTCGCATACATCGAATTCGCATGTAAATTCGCATAGACCTGCATGCGAAATTCGCATCCGCATGCAAATTTTTACTGCGGCGATTCGCATCGCACAAGTGGAAATGCAGCCTTATACTTTTAGCCACAGGCCCTCAACAAGCATGCAGATCAGGTGCTCTGACTGAAATCAGACTGGATTAGCTGCATGCTTGTTTCAGGTGTGTGATTCAGCCACTACTGTAGCCAAAGAGATCAGCAGGACTGACAAGCAACTGGTATTGTTTAAAAGGAAACATCCATATCACTCTCAGTTTAGGTTCCCTTTAAGGAGAGGAGTGGGAGGCAAACATTTTTTAAAAAACAAGACCTTGAAGAAAATCTATTTTAAAAATGCAAAAAAAAATGTGTTTTTATATTTAGAAAAATGACAATTTAAAGTGGACCTGAACTCAGAACATCCTCTCTGCACTAAAAGATAAGCAACAGCATAATAACCTTTAAAGAAAAACATTTCTTTGTTACAGCTGATACAAATCCTACAATAAATCTGCAGTGCAGTCTTCTTTCTGATTTCATGGAAGCAGACAAGGTTAACATCCTGTGTTTACAAATTAACAGATCTGCCGAGGCAGCCAGCTGACATAGCTGAGAGATCAAATTACAGGTGTGTCACAGATGAGGGGGAATTAGATAGGCTAAACTCTCTTAATACATACTGTACAGGGTGCACGTTTCTGTTTTCCTTCTGTCCTGTGCAAGAGTTCAGGTCCACTTTGAAAATTATTTTTCTTTTGCATTTTTTTACATTGATTTTCTCAAAAAGTACAAAGTTATTTTTGCCAATAGCATATATGGGGGCTTTGCTGTTAGCTGCTAAAGTTGACATGATTGGACTACACAAAATCAGTTGAATGTCCAAATCATAACTACGTATGGCTGAATTACAAAATTCTGTGTAATCGTAATTAGCAGATTAGGATCATCACTGTCTGGTACCTCTATACCTAGTTTACTTGGGGGAAGGGGGGGGAGGGGATCTGGGGTTCCCCTGTTACACATCACTTATGTGATAGTCCCTGGATTCTGCAGTCTATCAATCTCTTTGGCATTAACACCTTGAAGAAATTGAGTTTGCCATGTAGTGCAGGAGCCAATCACCATCCGGTCCTATTCCAGTCAAATAGGGATTGATCGACTTGGCATGTTGACTTGTGTATGGCTAATTTTAGATTTGAGGAATAAAGACTTGGGAGAAGCTGGTCTTTCTATTGACAGGCAAGGTGTCATTTTGATAAATTTTGCTTTGATGTAATAATAGAAAAATTGAGAATATATTCATAAGACAGACACATAAATAAAGCATTACAGTACAGTCAGGAAATATTTATAAACATAAACAAATCTTAACCACTTCACCACTGAGGGGTTTTACCCCCTGAGCACCAGAGCAATTTTCACCTTTCAGCGCTCCTTCCATTCATTCGTCTATAACTTTATCATTACTTATCGCAATGAAATGAACTATATCTTGTTTTTTCCGCCACCAATTAGGCTTTCTTTAGGTGGGACATTATGCCAAGAATTATTTTTTTCTAAATGTGTTTTAATGGGAAAATAGGAAAAATGTGGGGAAAAAAATAATTAGTTTTCAGTTTTCGGCCATTATAGTTTTTAAATAATGCATGCTACTGTAATTAAAACCCATGAAATTTATTTGCCCTTTTGTCCCGGTTATAAAACCATTTAAATTATGTCCCTATCACAATGTTTGGCGCCAATATTTTATTTGGAAATAAAGGTGCATTTTTTTCAGTTTTGCGTCCATCCCTAATTACAAGCCCATAGTTTATAAAGTAACAGTGTTATACCCTCTTGACATAAATATTTAAAAAGTTCAGTCCCTAAGGTAACTATTTATGTATTTTTTTTAATTGTAAATTTTTGAATTTTTTTTAATTACAAAAAAAAAAAGGGGAGTGTGGGAGGTAATGAGTTAATTTTTTGTGTAAAAATCAATTATTTGTATGTGAAAAATGTGTAGGGTGTAGTTTACTATTTGGCCACAAGATGGCCACAGTAACTTTTTGTTTTAATGCGACCTCCAAGCGTCCTTCCGGAAGCTTGGAGGAAGTATAAGGAGGCTGGACACGTGAGTTTTTTCTCACAATGATCGCGCTGCCCATAGGAGAGCAGCGGATCATTGTGGGGCTTAGATCAACGAACGGGAATGGATTTTCCCGTTCATTGATCTCCGGGCGAGCGGGCGGCGGCGTGTTTACTAGCGGCGGGCGGCGTGTTTACGAGCGGGAGCGCGGACAGCGTCGGGTACGCGGAAAGTACGGATTTCTCCGTCCCTGGGGGTTAAAGGATGGAAAAAGGGACGGAGAAATTCGTACGCGCGGGGGTAAAGTGGTTAAACATGGGTCAACAGTGGCAGCCTCAATCTTTAGTCTAAAGCCTTGTACACATACTAGCTGAAACGTAGCCAAAATGGGCAACAACAACAACCAACTCTGTCGAAAATCTAGTGTGTGTACAGCAGCCCTCAATGCTCCCCAGTGCCTTGGCCAGTGATCAACCTGGGGGATCAATTCAGCCGAGCACTAGCCGAGACCATTGCCCTACCTACTCTCCCCATCCCCCACGTGACATCACCCCCATGCCTTTAACCCCCCCCCATGTAGAGCCGTGGCACTGCATTGCAATGACTCCCCAGGGATCATGTCGCCATCCCCGCTCCCCCAAGCTACACGCCTCATATATGTGTATGAGGCTTTAGGGAGTACCTGGCTGATGAGACTAAAAGATAAAGAACCCTGAACCAGGATATTTTTTTCAGTGTCTTGGAAAAAAAGGAAGAAAAAACAGGCTCACTGATCAAACTGGGAATGTAGAACCAGCGTTCACATTCCTGGTTGTATAAAAAAAAAATGCTTAAAATTGCTAAAATCCAATATATATTTTTCAGCCTGCATAGCAAGTGTAGATCACATTATTCTCAATGTTATTTTAATAAAAGCCAGCTGCTGCATAAGCTTTAAAGCCCATTTCAAAACAGAGGTCTAAACATAACATCTGAGAGTCTGGTAATCAAGATGCTCAGACATTACATTCTTATGTGAAACACAACTTTCTACCGGAGTTAAAAATGGTTTGAATAATTTGTTCATATAACCTGAAGCAGCAGATCTGTGGGAGTTAATAGCACGCTCTGTGGAGGGGCTTATTGTTGTTTGCTCAGTAGGGATGGTCGGAAGTGCCCATTTCCGATTCCGCATAAATTCCTATTTTTACCAATTGGCAATTTCTGATTTTCAAGGAGTAATTTATTAGCCATTTTTTGCATCAGAGAATGCAAGAAATGAAGAAAAAAAAATCGTAAAAACGGAAAATCAGTCTTGTGATTGCTCTTAAATTACCAAGGTGATCCGATTTTTGCAGAAAAAAAATCTGCATTCTCTTATTGGTCCAATGCTTCTAAGTTCTGTGATTGGGCTAAAAATTACTGAGTTGCGGTAAATCGGATTTCCAAAGAATTCTGATTTCCATTTTCCGACTTCCAAATTCCAATCGGAAATGCCTATTTCCGATGGGAAATGTGGAATTTACATTCCGCGGAATTCAAATTCAGTAAAATCATGCCGTTTAGACTACAAGGAGACATAGAGGTGTCTGACACATTTGCAGCCTGCTGCAGTGGAGATATCAGCTGAAAACGTTGTCTTACAAAAATTCACCACCAGACCGGGTCTTTTAAAACTGATTTATTTGACATCATCAAGTAGTTTAAGCACAGACAAAACCAAACCCTGTCACTGAATATTAAAAATGAGCAGGAAAGGAAAACACTTGTCCCTGGAATTGCAGCTTAATGAGTGGCAATGCAATCATTGATCTATGTAGTGCTGCGTCTCCCAGCGCTGTTATGATTATCAAGGATCGAAACTGATATGACATGTCACTACAACTGGACTCTGCTATCAGTTATTTGTGAGGGATAATGGAGCCCAACTGTAGTGACAATAAAGCTGAACTCCAACACAAACATTTATGCTAGAGACGGATAGCTGGCAGAAGGGTTAGAACCTCTGTTACATTTTATTGCTGTGTGTGACCCTGTAGGGAAGATTTCCTTTCACTGTCCGTGATGTTGTCACAAGGAGTAAGTGAATTTCTATCACAAATCCACAGTGAAGAAGTAAAGCCTCACAAAAGGTCTAGCTTATTCTCCATCTACTGTATATACTGTATATAAAATTGGATGTATGTATATGTGTGGGTATGTATGCATGTGCCGCAATCACTCGAAAATGCCTCGACTGATTTCAATGAAACTTGGTATAAACATCCCTTGCTACCTGGGATGATGTGTTCTGGTCTCACCCCCCACCCCCTGCACACTTGCGCGGAGCTACAAACATGTAATCAGATTTCACCCATTCATGTCAATGGAAAAAATGGAAAAGGCTGTCATTCTCACAGTAATCAAGCCAGAGTCCCCAAGCTTAACACAGTTGGTCACTTGGTGACTGAGTTTGAAAATTTAAGAAAAGTGATTGGAGCATAAAACAGCCAATCAAATTTTAGCCATTCATTTTAAATGGGAAAATGTAAATGGCAGCCATTCTTAGCCTGTTAATCATAGGGTTTTCAAACTTGGCACACTTGGTCACTGGGTGTGAATAGGATTATATTCAGGAAAGTGGGTGGAGCCTACAACAGCCAATCAAAATTCATCTTTTGATTTTCAAGGGAAATATTTAAACTGCTGCCATCTTATACTGTTAATGGCAAAGGCTTCAAACATGCCACAGTCAGTCATTGGGTGACTGGGGTTCAAATTCAATAAAGGGGGTGGAGCCAGAAACAGCCATTCAGATTTCTTTGCTGGATAAACTGCTTCCATTCACACATTTTTGATTCCAGGAACACGAAAGCTCACAAACTTGGTCACTGAGTGACGGTGTGTCAAGGTTACAAAAACGTAGGCGGTGCCAAAAACAAATTTCACTGGGAAAATATAAACTGCAGCCATTCTTACACTGTTAATGGCAGGGTTCTCAAACTTAGCACAGTTGGTCACTGGGAGACTGAGATTAATATTCAGAAAAGTGGGAGGAGCTTACAACAGCCAATCAAAATTCACCTATTTATTCTCAAGGGGAATATTTACATTGCTGCCATTCTTACACTGTTAATGGAAGAGGCCTCAAATCTTAGTACAGTCTGTCATTCAGTGACTGTGGTTCAAATTATGAAAAGGGGACAGGGCCACACACAGCTATATTTGTTTAATTTCAGTGGTAAAATGCAAATTATTGATGCCAAAGACCCCAAATCTAATAAACTTGATAATTGAGTGATCGTATGTCAAGGTTAGACACAGTGGGCGAAGCATGATAAAATATAAACTGCAGTCATACTTACACTGTTAACCTTCCTGGCGGTAAGCCCGAGCTGAGCTCAGGCTATGCCGCCGGAAGGCACCGCTCAGTCCCCGCTGGGCCGATTTGCATAATTTTTTTTTTTGCTGGAGTGGATAGGAATCCCCTTTGACGTCACGACGTCGATGACGTCGGTGACGTCATCCCGCCCCATCGCCATGGCGAAGGGGGAAGCCCTCCAGGAGATCCCGTTCTTTGAACGGGATCTCCTGATCGCCGATCGCCGAAGGCGATCGGAGGGGCTGGGGGGATGCCGCTGAGCAGCGGCTATCATGTAGCGAGACTTTGTCTCGCTACATGAAAAAAAAAAATTAAAAAAGAAGATTTGCTGCCCCCTGGCGATTTTTTAGCAAACCGCCAGGAGGGTTAATGGCAGGGTTCTCAAACTTGACACAGTTGGCCACTGGGTTACTGGGAATAATATTCAGAAAAGTGAGTGGAGCCTACAACAGCCAATCAAATTTCAGCTATTTATTTACAAGGGGAATATTTAAACTGCTGCCATTCTTACACTGTTAATGGCAGAGGCCTCAAACCTGCTACAGTGGACCATTAAGTGAATAGGGTTCAAAATCACTAACAGGAGCCACAAACAGCCAATCAGATTTCTTTGTTGAATAAACTGCTTCCATTCACACAATTTTGATGCCAGGAACCCGAAAGCTCACAAACTTGGCCATTGAGTGACTATGGGCTTGATTCACAAAGCGGTGCTAACTGTTAGCACGCCTGTGAAAACCTCCTTAGCACGTCTAAACAAGCTTTTCGCGCACAAAACTTTACACGCGCAAAACTGTATGCGTGTAAAACTTTATGCGCGCACTGCACAGAGTGCAGGGCGCTCTGCGCAAAGTGCCCATAAGAGCCTATGGGACTTAGCGCGCGCATGGAACTTTGCACGCGCAAAACTTTGTGCGCGGTACTTAGCGCGCGATCTGATTGAGAAAACCGGGGCTAACCTACTTAGCACCCTGGTTAGCGCGCCTAAAGACTTTAGACGTGCTAAGTACGTTAGCACCCGCATAGTGAAGCAAGCCCTATGTGTCAAGGTTACAAAAAGTGGGCGGGGCCAAATACAAATTTTACTGGAAAACTTTAAACTGCAGCCATTCTTACACTGTTAATGGCAGGGTTCTCATACTTTGTACAGTTGGTCACCTGGTGACTGGGATAAATATTCATGAAAGTGGATGGAGCCTATGAAAGCCAATCAAAATTTACCTATTGATTTTCTAAGGGGAATATTTCAATTGCTGCCATTTTTGCATCGTTGATGGCACAAGACTCAAACCTGGTACAGTTGGTTATTGGGTGACTGGGATTAAAATTCAGAAAAGGGTGTGGAGTCTCAAACAGCCAATCAAATTTGTTTCATTTCATTGGAAAAATACAAATTCTTTATGTCAAGGACCCCAAAGCTCACAAACTTGGTCATTGAGTGTTTGCGTGTTAAGGTTAGAGAAAGTGGTCAGAGCCAACAGCAGCCAAATACATACCCTCGCAATGCCAGGTCATAAGCAGTGAAATACTAAAATGCAGTTTTTATTACTGTGTGTTGTCATTGGAAGAATTAATTCACTTTGTGTCCCACTCTCAAAAAGAGGTTGCAGAAAGCTCAACAAATCTACCAGAGACTTTTCATTAGTGTATACATAGCTGGGAAAAAATTGGCTGAAGTTTTAAGCCTTGTACACTAGTAAAAGGGCTGTCACCTGCCAGGAATTGGGAGTTGCTCAGTCCCTCAGGTGACAGTTTATGGCTGGTATCTGTACACTATATAGGTAAGCAATGCATCTATTATGAAGGGAGGAGGAAGGTGATCCAGCGCATCGCCAGCACAATGTTTACCTAAGCGCTGTCTGTCAGCGCCGCTCCCCCGCCTCCTCCGCATCGCCGCTACCCGCCCGCGTCACTTCCCTCCTATCAGCGGGAGGGAAGGGACACGGGCGGGTGCGCCGATGTGGAGGAGGCGGGGGAGTGGCGCTGATAGACAGCGCTAAGGTAAACATTGTGCTGGCGACACGCTGCGTGTCGCCAGCACTGCGGGGACTATAGCGGCGAGCAGGGGGGACATGGAGGCATACGATGGGGCAACAGAGGCTGGTCTTAGTGTGCGCAACCAGCCTCTGTGCCCCAATAGTATTAGTAATTCCCACCTCGGGTTCTCTTTAAGGATTAAAAGACTACCAGCCATATACTATTCACGTTTTCTCCTAGGTGATATTGTCCCATCTTATCAACAAATTTAATTTTTAAGCAGACTGATTAGAGCTGCAGACTGCAGAGTGCTGAAAAGTAAAAAAAAAAAAAAAAAAAAAAAAAGATGAAAAGTCATCTACTGGGAGAACCTTAGGAGAAAAAGCAAATTGGTTTGCACCCATCTTCTGTGGAAAAAAACAAAGCCCATTGAAGCTTATTTGAAACTTCCACAATTTGCTAACAAGTATTCCAAATGCCTGTTTTGTTTAGAAAATCCGCCATTGGAAATTTTTTTTCCAATCACAGGTTACTGCAAACCTAAAAAATTAGACCCAAGGGGCCATATGCAATTCACTTTTCACCAGAGTTTTCACCTATGAGATAATTTTTCATCATCTAGTTAAAATAGCTTTCCAGCAATTTTCAACTAAAAAAAAAGTACCAAAAAGTAAATTAAAAAGTACTATAAAAATTATTTTGAGTATTTCCTTGCTTTCTGGTGTCTTAAAAGGCATTTTATTGACAAGTTTAAAAATATCACGAAGGAGAAAACTCAGTAGAAAAATTGAAATGCATATGGCCCAAAGTGTAACTTCAACTAGGATCTACACTATGCAGCGAGGTATTTAAGACCTATTTCAGATCAGGCAAAGCAGCGCATTTAACATGCCATTTAGCCATCCAATAGATAGGAGTAAGCACCTTCTGGTTGCAAAATAATGCAACCGAACAGGAGGGTTAGTAACCACACATATGGCAATGGTTGACACCATGCAATTACTGCATATCATGTCTGCCGTCTGCTCAGATATGCATGCATGAGACCACCACTATTGCTGTGCCCAGCAAGTAAACATTGAAGTGTAATGCTGTCAGTCGTTCATGTGAAACCTGAGGCCATCATCATTTGTTTGCTCCTTTTAATGTTTTTTTGTCTGCTGTCTTTCTGATAATTTTGCTAAAGAAAGAAAGAAAGAGAAATAAAAATAAAAATTGAAACACCAAAACTTGCACACCATTCCTTCTTAGTGCCAGGAGGCCAACTGCAATAGGGCTGTTGCCAGGGTTGCAAGTATTCCAATGTCTTGGCATCAATTAGAAAACATTGGGTTTCCAATGTATGTGCACTATACCTAGTACTTATATGGGAAATGCAGCTCATTGCCAAACATTGTTACCTTTTATAGCGTTGTTCCATTGTTGTTTTATTTTTTGGTAAAACAATTTGTAATGAAAATCATCATTGTTGTAAAGCACTTATGTTATGTTTTCGATATTGGCTTACTTGCTTTAAGGCTTTTGACTTAAAATTTGTGTCTATATCCAAGTACTTTATCCTTGTACAATCACAGTAACGAATTAAAGACTTGCTCCTTACAAGTACTTAAATTATAATATTTATAAAAAACATAAAATTATTTTAAAATTAGGCGCCAATGAAGCATAAAATGTATTACGAACAGTTTAAAAATGGGGGGTACTGGTGGACTAACCTCCCCACAGAAGACACAACAGTATGTATCGTATACAATATAACATTTATTTCTTACTCCAAAAATCTGCAACGGGTTTCGTGGGTCTATCGTCCGCTTCCTCAGGCAAAATACAAGCAGGAGCAACTGTAGAGTGTCTCTGCATGTATTGTGTCTCTGTTATAAAATACTGTGCTAAAATACATAATTTTAGACATTAAAATTCATATTGAATTCAATGAACCAAAACATACATGGAGTATACCCTCCCACACAACAGATTATATTTGTTTTTAATTAACAAATTAATTACTTCCAATTTTATTATTTAATACAAAGTGCTGAGTTGTCAGCCCCAGAAACGTTGTGTCTTCACAGAATTTGCTCTTTACTTTAAGGCCCAAAAGGGTTCAAGAGTCAACAGACCAATCAAGCCTGGATCACTGAGAAATCATTGTGGAAACAAATGCGAAAAATATGGAAAACCAATTATATCTTGTCAGCAACACCCACAGTTAAATGTCATATTTAAATGTTTTTGTCATACAATAATTACATTGTATTTAAAGCACAAGAAAGGTTTACTCTGCTCCTGAGTATATAACAATTACACATAAATAAATAAAGTACATGAACACAACTTTACTGTATGTGGTAATACATAAAAGCAGCTACTTTTTTTTCTAAAAGTTAGTCCACTAATTTTGAAAATTTCATCTATGGCATTAATTATGAAACAACAAAGAACTGAATTACAATTTTTTCAGTATATCGTTTTATCTTAATTTATTTTATGCAATCTCAGCCATTTGTGTTTCCACGCACTTTCAGTTGTCAAGCAACTGAGTGTACAGAACCTAAATAATGTTATATATTATTTGCTATGTTCAATTTTTCTAACAAAGGAGGAAAGTATAATCAAAAATCTAAAATTCTGAAAAAGTGAAGAAAATTAAGACACGCGTGTTTGCTGCATTGCCAAGGTAACTATCCAGCTGGTGATACAGAGTAATTAGCACATTTGGCACATTCTTCTCCTGTCTCTGTAGATCCTCTCATAAAAGGACAAGTGACGTCAGTAAAAGAAGGATCATCTGCATATGGCACGTCTGAATTTATTCCATCTTTCTGACCAACAAAATTGTACGGTATGCATGTCCACATTGTCTGGAGTCATTACAAGGATGGGGCAGATGATAAACCATTTGTTGGTCACAATTCCAAAAGGCATACTCATCAAAGCATCTGGCCCAGGTTAGACAATCACCAAACACTTGCTTTTAGGAAACATCACATTTGTATGAAGAAAAAAGTTTGTTCTTCAACAAGGATATGTGGTATATGCACTTCACCATCTTCTATTGGACTGGATTCAGAGAGAGCTAAACATTCAGCATAGTCTTCTGCATTGGTTGGGTTATGTAGATTGGCCAGAATAAAGTTGCTCATACACTTATTAATCTTCATGGCAGATTTGATCGGATCAATAGAATCTGCAAGAAATCAATTTAGTAAAAGAAAACTAAATGATTCAGTCCTTGATTTAAGTTCCTCCTTAAAGGATACCAGAGCCGAAGCCACAATATAAAAAAGACATGGTATAATGTTAGGAGGGTGTGAGACCTCTCTTACCGCTCCCTTGTTTGCAACCTGTGTGCCTTTATTACCCCGTTCTAGGTTCCATTAGCAAGGTGTGCATGTGTGTAATAAATGTGAAAGCAAGGCACCAAAGTGACTCAAGGAAGTAAACAAGAATTGGGTATAAACCCCATGCCAGTGCATAATGCTGGGAATACACAGTGGGATTTTCAGCAGATTTACTGCCTGATAGTGTTTCTGATCTACGATTTCCATTCACTTCTATGAGAAATCTATCAGAAAAATCAGATCACACATGTTGGACTCGGAAATGATCCATCCAACCATCTATCTGCCAAAAAAATCTCATGGTGTATTCCCAGCATAACTGTCTCCCATGTCTCCAAAGAAAGCTGGCACTAAACAATGGAGAAGACTCACACAGTTATGTAATCTTTGCCTGACCCCACCTTTGTGATGTTTTACATCTTGCTTTAGTGCACAGGATAAAATAAAGTTCAGAAAAAATCTTTCAACTTATAATCAACAAACAGCTATTAAGGCCTCTATCCCATGAAATGTAAGAAATCTTGTTAGCATTTTCTGGCAGGTCTGGAATCCCTGCAGATTTTTAAGGGAAAAGGTGAGAATATTTGTGCTTGTATCATAGCATTTCACAGCTGTTTCTCTTCACTCTGCGCTGCTGTGTAGTGAGCTATGGTCAATTGCTGTCAGAGATAACTGCTATCACTTTAATGTGAGATCTCATACCAGTTTTGCTTCAGGGCTTTGGAGGTGAAATTGACATATTGTATCTGTATGTTCTGGACTGTCCACAAACAAAAAAATGGTCATGGTAATATATTCTTATGATGAGTTACAGTTCATGTACCGTAAAACATCATGGTTATTGACAGAACAAATTTCCCTGGTGGATTGTATCTCCACATATCTTCGAGGGGTAAATGTGGGTATAATTTATCATTACTATTGTATTTCGGTTCAATTCACAGATGCTCTGTGCACTCAAGTAAGATTACAACTGCACGGAAAGCAATGTTTCTTTGTTAACAGAGTTCAAGTTTGAGAAACAGTCTTCAAGTTCTGACAAAGATTTATATGTGTTCAAAGAAAACTCTTCCACCCCATGATAAACAGCTGTTGTAAAGCAGTTTGTGGAATAGCACCAACAGCAACATCATCAGAGAGGCAGCAACACAAAGGACATTTTTCAACACAAAAATCTGTGCTAATGGAAACCGTATAAAGCAGTGATGGCGAACCTTTCAGAGGCTGAGTGCCCAAACTGCGACCCAAAATCGACGTATTTATCACTGAGTGCCAATGGGGGGCCCCACCAAAAATGGGCGTGGCCATGACATTGTATGGGCGGAGCTAACGTAATGATGTAACAGCGAGGCATAAGAAAGCAGTGTTTCCGCCATGATGTGGTGAAACGAGGATTCGCATCATGGGTGTGCAGCAGAAACTGTGTGATGCTATTTATTAGTATACCCGCCGTAACCCCAAAGCAGCAAATATAGCCAACTATGACCATTAAATAATAAATGCAGCAACAGTTACCCCAGACACCAGAAAATAAACGCAATATGGGCAACATTTCAGCAGAAAGTGACGCAGTGGGCAACATTTCAGCAGAAAATAATGCAGTGGGCAACATTTCAGCTGAAAATAAACACAGTGGGCAACATTTCACCAGAAAATAATCGCAGTGGGCAGCATTTCACCAAAAAATAAACGCAATGTGGGCAACATTTCAGCAGAAAATAACGCAATGTTGTTGGCAACATTTCAGCAGAAAATAACGCAGTGTGGGCAACATTTCAGCAGAAAGTAACGCAATGGGCAACATTTCAGCAGAAAATAATGCAGTGGGCAACATTTCACCAGAAGATAAACGCAGTGGGCAACATTTCACCAGAAAATAAAATCAGTGGGCAACATTTCAGCAGAAAATAAACACAGTGGGCAACATTTCAGCAGAAAATAAACGCAGTGGGCAACATTTCAGCAGAAAATAAAGACAGTGGGCAGCATTTCACCAGAAAATAAACGCAGTGGGCAACATTTCACCAGAAAATAAATGCATTGGGTAGCATTTCACCAGAAAATAAACGCAGTGGGCAACATTTCAGAAAATAAACGCATGGGGGCAACATTTCACCAAAAAATAAACGCAGTGGGTGGGCAACATTTCAGTATAAAATAACACGATGTGGGCAACATTTCACCTGCAAAAAAGGAATTTACTGACCTGACAGAAGTCTCTTCTCCCGGCCTGCCTCTGACGCGCAGCTCCCTGGACGATCCTCCAGCAATCTCCCATGCTGGAATGGAATAGCAGGGCTAAGGGAAGATGACGCCTGGAGCCCTGTACTGGAGACACAAATAGTCTTCAGTACAGGGCTTCGGACACCATCTTCCCGTAGCCCTGCTCTGCCTGCGGTAGACTATGCAGGCTGGAGCGAGGCTGCGGGCTATGAACTGGCGCCATTGCCAGTTCATGCAATGGACGGGACAAGCGATGGCATCCCAGCAGATTCGGCTACGGGTGCTGGGTCTGGCACGAGTGCCATAGGTTCGCCATCGCTGGTGTAAAGTATAAATCATAGAGTGCTGCTAATACAGAATATAACCAAAAATAATACAATTTTTACAGCCTGCGCTCAGAGTCTAAAGTCCCAGGTGAACAGTGGCGGCTTCAGGACTTTTTGGGGGGAGTGCTATGCAGGTGCTGGACCAATTTCAGGGGTAGCTGATGACCCGCGGCGAAAAAAATGGGCGTGGCTACAGTCTGCGCTGCGGCAAAAAACAGGCGTGGCCATGACCGGATGAGGGCGGAGCTAACTGTACTTTAAAGTGAACCCGAGGTGAGAGTGATATGGAGGCTGCCATATTTATTTCCATTTAAACAATACTAGTTGCCTGGCAGCCCTGCAGATCTATTTGGCTGCAGTAGTGAACTGAATTACACCAGAAATAAGCATGCAGCTAATCTTGTCAGAAACCCCTGACCTGCTGCATGCTTGTTCAGGGTCTATGGTTGAAAGAATTAGAGGCAGAGGATCAGCACGGCAGCCAGGCAACTGGTATTGCTTAAAAGGAGATAAATATGGCAGCCTCAATATTATTCTCACCTCGTGTTCCCTTTAAAAGTGCAACACAAAGACAGTGAGCCCAAGTTTTGGTGACCCTTTCCCCAGAAAATTCACATAATTGTGCAGGTTTTCTCAAGAAAATACACGTAATGTGAGCAGATTTGCCCAGAAAATAGGTTCAATCATGTTGGCAGATTTGACTAGAAATAAGTGCAATCATGTCAGCAGATTTGACCAGAAATACATGCAATCATGTCAGCAGATTTGACTAGAAAATACGTGCAATCATGTCAGCAGATTTGACCAGAAATACGTGCAATCATGTCAGCAGATTTGACTAGAAATACATGCAATCATGTCAGCAGATTTGACCAGAAATACGTGCAATCATGTCAGCAGATTTGACTAGAAATACGTGCAATCATGTCAGCAGATTTGAGCAGAAAATACATGCAATCATGTCAGCAGAGTTGACTAGAAATACGTGCAATCATGTCAGCAGATTTGACTAGAAATACGTGCAATCATGTGGCAGGCAGACCTGGCCAGAACACACTTCAATCATGTAGCAGACTGGACCAGAACATACACCTGGCTGGCTGTAATAAAAAAACAACAACATTTACTCACCTCTGAAGCAGACCTCCTGTCCCGGCCTTCGTCCGGCGCGCAGCTCCCATGATCCTCTGCAGTCAGCAACTGAAACTCCCGACTGAGAGCAGGGCTATGAGAAAATGGCACCTGAAGCCCTGCACTTCCAGAGCAGGGCTTCGGACGCCATTTTACTGTAGCCCTTCTCTGCCGCTGCCGGAGCTGCTGGCTGCTGCTGGGGTGAACTGACACGGCGTCTATTAGACGCCGAAAGTCAGTTCACGCTGGGGGGTGCTTTGGGGGTGCTTGGAGAATTTTAGGGTGTGCTTCAGCACCCCAAAGCACCCCCCTGGCGCCGCCACTGCAGGTGAACTTATCCCAAGCAAGAGTAAATCACTTAAAATGCAATCCACTTTAAGCAAATCATCAAGTCATCCTGTAGATTCAAGGATCAGCCGTTCTTCCTTCCTTTGTGACCAATACGATTTGCATACTTAAAAAAGTCAAAAAGCACAGTGTTATTCTGTAATTGACAAGATACCTGCCACCTTTCCACATGGGTAGCAAATCGCCACCTCAAAACAGTCTGGGACAAGCAATATCAGGACTCTCTAGTGTCTGGTCACTCCCCTCTATGTGCCCGCTCTCACCCTGGCGTCCCCCTTTAGGCCGGAGGTGGGATTGAACATGTAAGGTGGCAAATTAGTCTCAACTAAAGGTGGCCACTAATGATCCAATTTCTAGCAAAACTCATTTGAGTGATCAGAAATTCTACACCATCAACGAACCAATCTTTGCTTCCTATCTACTATCACAACCAACAAGAAAATTCTAATTTTGGTTCGACGAAAATCCAATCAGACGACTGATTTTATAATCTTCTGTAATTGATTGTGCCCATCAACGGAGATTATTTACAACTTATCCGCTAGAAATTAGACCGTTAGTGGCCACCTTAATGCTGGGAATACACGTTAAGTTTTTACTTTAGATAGATGGGTTCGATAGATAAATTCCAACCTGTTGGATCTGGTCGATTCTACTTTCGTTTCGATTCTCCTCATTCAAGTGAATGTAATTGATAAGAAAAGATAAGGAATCGAGAGGGGAATCGAGCAGTGAATCGAGAGTAGAATCGATCGAAAGCGAAAACGACGGCAAAAACAAACGCAAAAACGCATCGTGTATTCCCAGCATAAGGCAATATGCAGCTCCAGACTTTTCACACTATAAAAAACAAACAAGACTAGAGATGTGAGTGGTGTCACTGTTGCAGATCTAATCCTAGTATCTGAGGAATGAACAGAATTTTTTTTGTATATTATCCTATCTAGGGTTTAAACCTGTAGTTCACCATCCCAGATTTTTCATTGCTATTAAAAGTGAATAGGGAATGTCTCTCAATAAAATGACCCAGAGATCTTTGCACAAAATATAGGTCTGCCAGCAGGCTTGTAGGTTTTTTTGTTTGTTTGTTTGTTTTACTTTGCAGAGCCATCACCTGCTTTTGCCCACTTCCTCCCTCTGCCCACTCCCTCCCTATGCTCCCTCCTGTGAAGCCAGGTCTGAGTTTTCAGGAAAGAACTGGCTGATACCCACTGCTAGCTCTTCCATTCGTGACTATTTCCCATGGATGCTGATTAGATTATGGGAGGGGTTTAGACTGCTGTTCACTCCAGCCAAGCTGCATCTGACATTCATGCTGGAGCAAATCAGCAATGCAAACCTAGCCAGCCAGGTAATAGGAAATGAGTACTGTAAAAATGATGTCCAATATATCCGCCAGATGAAACTGAACAAAACTGATGAGAATGCAGAATGTGTAGAGCAACCCCCGACCCCTCTTGGCCGCCTTCTGGGTTGCTTCAGCTGACATCCAAGAGCATTGTTCTCTCCACTTTACCCGCTTCTCCACCACCTGCATTGAAACAGAGAACAGAGCCAGCCTGCAGGCTAACAATACGTCTTGGCCCAGCCATGTCGCCAAAAGGGTACTGATCCATAACTGGTGATATGCCTTATACTTGTGTACGAAGCTCTAGTTTTTAGCAATTTGTAGCGCATTGCAGATTACGCACAGTACACTTTAACCATTTCAGCCCGCGGATATTTTTCACCGTATGGACAAGAGGAATTTTCCCATTTCAGCGCTCCTCCCTTTAATTCCCCAATAACTTTATCACTACTTATCACAAAGAAGTGATCTATACCTTGTTTTTTCCACCACCAATTAGGCTTTCATTGGGTGGTACATTATGTTAAGAATTATTTTATTCTAAATGTATTTTAACCACTTGCCGACCGCGCACTCATACCGCGCGTCGACAAAGTGGCAGCTGCAGGACCAGCGACGCAGTTCTGCGTCACCAGCTGCAGGCTAATTAATCAGGAAGCAGCCGCTCGCGCGAGCGGCTGCTTCCTGTCAATTCACGGCGGGGGGCTCCGTGAATAGCCTGCGCGCCGCCGATCGCGGCTCGCAGGCTAAATGTAAACACAAGCAGAAATAATCCGCTTTGTTTACATTTTTACAACGCTGCTACAGTAGCAGCGTTGTAGTAGATCAGCGATCCCAGCCAATCAGCTGCCGGGGATCGCTGTCACATGACAGCGGGGAGCCTATTAGAGGCTGCACAGGACAGATCCGTTCCTGTGCAGCCTCCGATCTCTCGGGCAGGGAGGGAGAAGAGGGAGGGGGAGAATGTCGCCGCAGAGGGGGGCTTTGAGGTGCCCCCCCCCCGCCACCCACAGCATGCAGAAACGATCAGACCCCCCCAGCACATCATCCCCCTAGGGGGGAAAAAGGGGGGGGGGCGATCTGATTGCTCTGCTTGCCAGCTGATCTGTGCTGGGGGCTGTAGAGCCCACCCAGCACAGATCTGAAAATACAGTGCTGGTCTTTAAGGGGGGGGGGGGGGGGGGGGTAAAGGCTAGGTCCTCAAGTGGTTAAAGGGAAAAATTAAGAAAAAAATTGAAAAATTCATTATTTTGCAGTTTTCGGCCATTATAGTTGTAAAATACCACGTGCTAACGTAATTAACCATTTCTGCCGCCCAGACGTGAAGCTCACGTCTGGGTGGCTGCTCTGCTGTGGTGCCATGCTATGGCGTGCTCCCACGCGCGATTGCGGGCACTCCCCCGTGATGTCCCCCGGTAGCCCTGGGATCAGTGAACAGGAACATGGTTTCCGATCACCAATCCGTGTCCCCAGCAGAAAAACCAAAGCGCTCTTACTAGAGGCTTCAGTCTTTCTGCACGTCAAAATTTCTGCATACCCCTTGTGCTTCCACTTAGCGAGAAGCACAAGGAGAAAATAAAAAACTCAAGGTGGCCATCTTGTGGACAAAGAGTAAAACTACATCTACATATTTTTTACATTACAATTTACACATATAATACCATTAAAAATGAACTGTTTATTTCCCACACCAAAATATTACCCAAATAAAATGTTTAATGGAAAAAAAAATGACAATAAAAAATAAAAGACATAAATAGTTACCTAAGGGTCTGAACTTTTTAAATATGCATTTGAAGGGGGTATACTACGAACATTTTTTAAATTATAAGCTTGTAAATAGTGATGGAAGCAAAACGGAAAAAATGCACCTTTATTTCCAAATAAAATATTGGCACTATACATTGTGATAGGGACAAAATTTAAATGGTATGATAACCGAGACAAACGGGCAAATAAAATACATAGGTTTTAATTATGGTAGCGTGGATTATTTTAAATTAATCCTGTTAAAATGCATTTATAAAAAAATAATTATTAGCAAAAGGTACCACCCAAAGAAAGCCTAATTAGTGGCGGAAAAAACAAGATATAGATCAATAAATTGTGATAAGTAGTGATAAAGTTATTAGCCAATGAATGGGAGGTGAAAATTGCTCTGATGCATAAGGTGAAATATCCCGCGGGCTGAAATGGTTAAAATCCACACATTTTATTTGCCCATTTGTCCCAGTTATTGCACCAGTAAAATTATATCCCTAGTATAATGAATTGTGACACACACAATTGCTCACTACCAGCTAAAGCAATGTCCTACCTTTATCTGGTCAGCAGGCGCCAGTCAGCCAATCAGGTGTACTGTCATACACCCTTTGCCTGCCATACCAAATCTAGCAGAAATTGCATAAATTAGCATTCAGGGGGGAGGCTTTGGTTGGACGTAATCGTAGATTACATCTTTTACAGGGACGCCCCGTGTAGGCATCTCCCACATGGTCCCCTCCCTAACCACTCACCTGACAACCGCATCCTGGAAGCTGCAAAAAAAGAAATTTAAAATCACAAACCCTGGTTTGCATGACAGCCGGGGCCCCCAGTCTCTCTCACTGGCTGGGGCCCCCAAACCACCATGCAATACCTAGAGGAAAGTGCGGGTAGGCCCTGGACCTCTCACCCCCATTGCCTTTAAACTGAATGCTAACTGCAACACACACAATTACTCACTACCAGCTAAAGCAATTTATCTGGTCAGCAGGTGGCAGTCAGCCAATCAGGTGATGAGGTTGACAGGTGAGTGGTTAAGGGAGGGGACCGTGTGGGAGATGCCTACACGGGGCGTCCCTGAAAAAGATGTAATCTACGATTACATCCAACCGAAGCCTCCCGCCTGAATGCTAATTTATGCAATTCCTGCTAGATTTGGTATGGCAGGCAAAGGGTGTATGACACAGTACACCTGATTGGCTGACTGGCGCCTGCTGACCAGATAAAGGTAGGACATTGCTTTAGCTGGTAGTGAGCAATTGTGTGTGTTGCAGTTAGCATTCAGTTTAGAGGCAATGGGGAATGTATTCCCTGGGAGTGAGAGGTCCAGGGCCCACCCGCACTTTCCGTTAGGTATCGCATGGTGGTTTGGGGGCCCCAGCCAGTGAGAGAGACTGGGGCCCCCGGCTGTTATGTGAACCAGTGTTTGTGATTTTATAATGTATTTGTGACAATATTTTATTTGGTACATTTTTTTTCAGTTTTACATCCATCGCTAATTTTTAGCCCATACGTTTATAATAATGTGTCCTCTTGACATACATATTATTATTATTTTTAATCCCTAAAGTCAGTAGGTGTAATTTTACTATTTGGCCACAAGATGTCCCTGCTAAGCAAATTCCTATGTAGCTACAAGTACGCTACATAGGAAACAATGGGTTGCTACATTGTAACTAGAGAAGTGACGCAGGCAGCGATCACGATGGCCTGCGGGGAGATTAATGGGAACTTTGTTCCCATTCATAAATCTATCGATCAGTGGCGGAAAGCAGTGGCGGAAGGAAGCGTGGCGGCTCTATTTAAGAATAAACGCTGTTTTTGAACAAAAACAGTGTTTATTCTCAGCGGACATGTACGGATTGGCACAGGAGACTTTTGTCCTCTGCAGCCAATCCCCCCTGCTACCAGCAACATTGCACGATCACATGCAAACCCCCCAAAACTGCTGGGACGTGACTAGAGCGTCCCTGCGGCTGTAGCAGCTGCCGCTGCGGACATGAGGCTCACGTCCGTGAGGCATAAATGGTTAAAATGAGCCACAACTAATCCTGGATTATCAGGTTTTCTCTGACTTCTGTGGAGCTTGGGCAACACAGTGGTTAAGTAGTTAACAATCACCATGCAGCTAAAGAGTCTCAGGTTTGCATCTCAGGCAGGATATTATTTGCATGGAGTTTGTATGTTTTGTGCATGTTTCTGAAGCTTTCCCTTCAGGCACTCTGCTTTCTTCATCAATCCTTATAACATGCTGATAAGCAAATTGGCTCACCCACAGCATAGCTTTTGACTGTGGCACTGACATATTGTGTTTAAAATCAATTGTTAGATATTCTTTGCTAAAAAGTGTCACTAGTATAAATGTATAATAACAATCAACCCATTTTATCGATTTTGCCCCAAAATGATCGATCATGGATTGTTTGCGGCATCGACATGTGACGTAATAAAATAGACATGTGTAGGTACAAAGCCAAGCACACAAACAACTATGCTGTGTTCCTTTTTTTCTCTGCCTGAAACAGTTAAATATCAGGTGTGCAATTGACAGCTTCTGTCCTGGTCTGGACTGGGTCGGATTATAACGTAACCCTCACTGATGAGGAATTACAGCCATAAAACACTTTCCTGGCAGAAAATGGGTACTTAGAGCAGGAAAGAGATAAAAAGGATCAATAGTTTTTAGCTCTGGCATACCTCAATCAATGTGTCATTGAGAAGAAACATTGAAACAGTAAGGGCCCATTTCCACTATCGTGAATTCGCATGCGTTTTTCGCATGCAAATTCGCATAGCAATACAAGTGAATGGGACTGTTTCCACTTGTCAGGATTCCTTTGCGTTTTTCTGTGCAGAAAAAATTCGCATTGCAGAGCCATCAGAATTCGCATATCGCATACCACTATGCGAATTGCATACAATGTATTTAATAGGAAATTCGCATGAGGTTTGGGTATGTGAATTTTCATGCGAATTGGCATGAAAATTCGCATAGACCCGCATGCGAAATTCGCATCCGCATGCGAATTTTTACCACGCTATTCGCACCGCACAAGTGGAAATGCAGCCTAAAACTGAAAAAGTGGATTTAAAAATAAAATAAAACTGTGGGATATCCGAAAAAGTCATTTTTAAGAGAAGGAGGGAAGATACAGTACAATTGTTTATCTCATCAGTTTATTTTTATATTGTGTTTTATATTGTGTTTAAGTCTGTTGGACCTCATATTACATGGAGGTGGTAAAATTAGTCAATAATTGGCCAAAATTGGATGTGTGCATGCACCTTAACCCCCTTGGCGGTATGAAAAATACCGCCAGGGGGAAGCGCAGCAGTTTTTTTTTTAAATTTTTTTTTTTTTATCATGTAGCGAGCCGAGGGCTCGCTACATGATAGCCGCTGCTCAGCGGCATCCCCCCGCCCGCTTTGATCGCCTTCGGCGATCACCGATCAGGAAATCCCGTTCAAAGAACGGGATTTCCTGGAGGGCTTCCCCCGTCGCCATGGCGACGGGGCGGGATGACATCAGCGACGTCAGCGACGTCGGGACGTAATTGGGAGACCCGATCCACCCCTCGGCGCTGCCTGGCACTGATTGGCCAGGCAGCGCTCGGGGTCTGGGGGGGGGGATGCCGCGCGCCGCACCGGATAGCGGCGATCGGGCGCGCGGCGGCGGCGATCGGGGTGCTGGCGCAGCTAGCAAAGTGCTAGCTGCGTCCAGCAAAAAAAAAATTAAGTAAATCGGCCCAGCAGGGCCTGAGCGGCACCCTCCGGCGGCTTACCCCGTGTCACACACGGGGTTACCGCTAAGAAGGTTAAAGCAAATGTAAAGTGAAATTAAAATAAAAAGTCAGATATTACTTACCTATGCAGAGGTAAGGCTCTGGGTCTAATAGAGCCTTCCTGTTCATCTCACGTTCCCTTCATTCCAACGCTGTCACCCCTGTTCATATCTGCTGCCACAGGAGGCTTCTGAGTGCTCCTGAAGATGGGCAGCTGTGCACTCTGTAATGCGCAGTTGTGCACAAGAGCAGCCAATCTTTAGGAGCTCTTGAGCTCCCTAAACCTTACTCTGAGCTGTATTCAACCAAAAGGTTGAGAAGCTCTTGTGGGGGTGACAATGCTGGAACAGGGGGACTGTGAGAGGAATAGGAAGCCTCTATAGGACCCAGAGCCTCCCCTCTCCATAGGTAAGTATCTGTTTTTTATTTTAATTTCACATCACATTAACTTTAAATCTGTTGGCTCTCGTAATATATACAGGTGGTAAAATTGACCAATTATTGGCCAACAAAATTGGATGTATGTACCAAGCTTAAAGCCTGATACACACTTTCAATTATGATTGGCCAATCACTGACCCCTTTTACCACCTCATTGTAGTATGAGGTACCTCCTTGTAGTATGAGGGTCTGCAGATATTGAATACTATGAGCAGATTGTGTAGCTAAACCCTCATACTACATAGAGGTGGAAACATTGGTCATTGGTACTTTTTAAGATTGGATTTTCCAGCTGATTATTATTTTTTTTTTATTGTTAAGCTATGCGTAGGTGATTATACAGGCAACATTAGCACATTTTCGCCTGAGTTGATTAAGAAAGATCATTTTAGAAGACAAAATGATGGTGTCTGCATCTTGCCTCGGTGCACCTGAAGCTACACTGGCACTAGAGAAATATCATTAATGCCACCTAATGATTTACAGGGATCATATGCATGCAGGTGTAAGTCATAGGAGGCAGATGTAAAATAAATATGAAGGGTATCTATATGTTGAGGAGAAAAAGTTGTCTGTGGGGTTTCAAACTTATCGGTTATTATAAACATTTTAAAGAGTAACTGTCAGGCTGCAGAAGCTAATTTAAACCTCTAGTCTCCTGTGTTAAACAGTTTAGAAGGAAGCCAAAAAGACATTACTGAAGATAAAGATCTCTCTTACCTTTGATGTATGCTTATCAGCAATGCTTAGACCTAAGCAGGACGCAAGCCGCATAACATACTGCAAAGCATTCTGGGGCCCTCCCCTCGGCTGCTAAGGAGAAGACGGGATCAAGTTTCAGCAGCTTCTAAAACTCAGTCCAGCCACAGCACAGATAAATCTCGGGGCAGCGTACACTGCAGGAGTCCGCTATTGTTCCTAGCCACATGGCTCATTAATATTCACTGCAAACTAGTGTTATTCAGTATGAGCTGTTCTGTGATCAGAAGCAGGCAGGACATGACGACACATTTGGCTTCACAAACATGGAACCTGCCATGAGCTGTCAGGAGCATCATACTCTGCATATACTATATACAAATTCTGTGAAATCCAAACGTGGACAGTGAAATGCATATGTAATGTAAGTACAGCCAATCTTTAGCTACTGATATATGTGTTTATTTTCTCTGAGACCCTATACCTAACAGCTCCTCTTTAAGGACAAAGCAATTCTCTTCCTGTCCCCGGAGTTTATTAGTATGTAATATGTAGCTGCACAGCTAAATATGTATCCTAGGTACAATAATAAAGCTAGTAAGTGTGAAGCGTGGGCAGCAGCATGACACAATTTAAGTTACAACTGAATCTTTGTCCTGTTGCACGCCTACAGAAGGAATGAAGTTGCCTCACACTTAGAGAACAGCAACAGAATAAATTAGTGGGCCGGGCATTACGCAGGAGGTAATGGCAAGACAATTATGCTTAGATAAACTCACACACTGGGCGATTAAGTGATTTACTTCAATCACACAGTGAAGTGTAGGCGTGGGAAGAGGAGGCCAGTGTTGTTAACAACCTGGAACCTCCATAACCCACCAAAAATTATAGCTTTAGTGGCTCTCTATAAATCAGACTAATGGAAATAAAAGTGCTCCTAGATAACAGCATACTACTTATATACACAGAAAAATAAAACAAACTCACTTACCATATTCGTAATAACACATCAGTAGCTAAAGGGCTGAGTCCTCGTGGACAGCTAAGAAAGGGACATAAATCCCAAATTAAATAGTTTCTGAAGTTTTACAACTTCTGGGGGGAAAAAAAAACATGACCTAGACCATGTCAGGAACATTACATTATGACTATGGTAGGGGTTGGATTATGAGTTCCTCTAAGGAGTGACACAACTATTGACTTTGTAAAGTGCATCGGAAGATGTCATCACTATATAAATACAGAGAGTTAATACAAGATTATAAGACATATTGTTCTCAGCTTTAATAAATCAACCTCTAGAAGTATACAGTACTTAAATGTTCAGTAAGGTGGCCATACACTGGTCGATGTGCCATTAGATCGACCAGCTGACAGATCCCTATCTGATCGAATCTGATCAGATAGGGATCGTATGGCTGCCTTTACTGCAAACAGATTGTGAATCGATTTCAGCCTGAAACCGATCACAATCTGTTCAGCTGCTCCTGCCGCCTGTCCCCCCCCCCCCCCCGTATACATTACCTGAGGCTGGCTCCCGGGCATCTTCTCCGCACTGCACCGCACCGCTGTTCTTGCTCCATCCCGGCGCTTCCTGTGTTACTCCGTGACCAGGAAGTTCAAATAGAGCGCCCTCTATTTCAACTTCCTGGTCACCGGAGTGACACAGGAAGTATAAGCGTACACTGGGACATGCGGAAATGCGGTGCAGCGAGGAGAAGAGGACCCCGGAGCCAGCTTCAGGTAATGTATACATGCTCGGATCGGGCCCGAATCGTACGCCGCAAGCGACGCGCTCCTACCGCCGGGCGATCGAGGGTAATTTCCCGCACGGCGCGATCGACGGTCCGATCCGATTTCGGGAGGGAATCGGATCGGCGGGTGCGTTTAGCGCAAGCGATTGGCAGCAGATCCGATCCCAGGATCGGATCTGCTGTCGAAACGGCCGTGAATCGAGCCAGTGTATGGCCTGCTTAAGATATTGTAAACTGACAACAGCACTGATGAAAAATAATTAATCAGTACTTATTTAAATTGATATATTGCACATTTATAAAGAGCTACTTTTACAGAGAGAAAGTGACCCTGCAGTGAGAGGGATATGAAGGCTGCCATATATATTTCCTTTTAAAGAATGGCATTTACCTTACTGTCCTGCTGATCTTTTTGACTTCAGTCAAATCTAAATTACACACATGAAACAAGCTAGCATAGTCAGAGCACCTAGTCTGCATACTTTTCTGAATCAGTGGCTTGAAATATAGAGATGCAAGATCAGCATGATAGCTCTGCAATTAGCATGTTTCAAAGGAAAATAAATATGTCAGCCTCCATCCCTCACACTTCAGAGTCACTTCAAAGCAACTCAGAGCTTGTTAGCATACACCATTGGGGTCTTTAAGATCACCATAACCACAGGTGTGAATGTGAACACATATTAATCAATTTCAATCTGAAGAAAGCTGAAGTACTTAAAATGTGGGCAGCATTCAAAGCATTGTGTGTTGTCACACCAACACTTGCCTTTTTAGCTATGATTAAGGAGCATTTACTAGCTCCGATACGCGTGAGCTAATATGCCTGTCTGTTTTACATTGATTTTTTTCCAATAAAGATCGGACTTTTATTGATCTAGTTGAGCTCGTCTTTCCCTTGATATACTTGCAAACACTATAGAAACCAAGAGTATCTATCAATGTCTACAGGCTTGATTTTGTTTGTTTCTTTGGTGTTTTTTTGTTTGTTTGTTTTTTTGTTTTTTGTTAGTTTTTTTTTTTTTTTTGGGGGGGGGGGGGGACTATTTTGTTGATATTTTTTTTGTTTTTTGATGGGAAACATTTCCTCCCTAACTATATACCCTACAATGATTTGTTATTAGTCTCTTTCTGATCCTTACCTGTTTCTGTAGTTTAAAGGGAACCTGTACTGAGTAAGATTATTTAAAATGAACACATGAGGTAACTTCAAATGAACATTAAATAGTTACCTTGCCATCAGTTCCTCTCAGAAGCTCACCATTTTCTTCTGACAATGATCCCTTCCAGTTCTGACAACATTTTGTCAGAACTGAAATAAATCAGTTGCTGTCAGTTATATATCAGTTGCTGTCAGTTATAGCTGAGTGGACAACCGATGTGCCCGGTAATGTCCATGTTTTCCTATGGCTCAAGTGGACGATGTTACAGTTTAACTACTTAACGACCAGCTAACACCGATAGGCGGCGGCTGGTTGTTTGTGGTTTTACATGGAAACGTTCCATGTCACTTCACGGAGGGTGTCTCAGTGAATAGCCTGCGAGCCTCCGATCGCGGCTCGCAGGCTAATTGTAAACACGCGGGAAAGAAATCCCTGCTGTTTACATCAATACGGCGCTGCTGCGCAGCAGCGCCGTAAAGGAGATCGGCGATCCCTGGCCTCTGATTGGCCGGGGATCGCCGGCATTTAATAGGCTGAAGCCTATCCTAGGCAACGCAGGATGGATATCCGTCCTGTGCAGCCCATAGGGAAAGGGAGAGGGACGGAGAGGAACGGAGGGTGGAAATCGCTGTGGAGGGGGGCTTTGAGGAGCCCCCTCCCCGCTCAGCCACACGGAGCGGCGGCGATCAGACCCCGCCACTCATCCCCCTAGTGGGGAAAAAAGGGGGAAAGTCTGATCACCCTGCGTGGTTCCCGATCTGTGCTGTAGGCTGGAGAGCCCACGCAGCACAGATTTAGCCACAATAGCCTGATCCTTAAGTGGCTAACAGTGTGCTGACCAGAAAGCTGTTATGAGGTAATGGCCATTTTCAAAATGGAGGACGGAGGATTCCCTTGATCACAGTGGACAAACAGGACGTGGGAGAAGAGGAAGGGATTAAGGAGTAGACTACACAAAAAGTAAGTATGACTTGTGTATGCTTATTTTGACATTTAATTTTCAGTTTAGGTTTTCTTTAATGCCTGTACACATGCTCAACCAAACCATGTGATTGCCATTTGATTTTTGCCTGTTGGATGACAATCAGGCATGTGTACACGTGGCAAACAACTAGATGAGTGACTTATAATGAACGGTTTGCCCACTCCATCTGGCGGATCAACTCACATGACTGTTGGGCTGACATCGTGCAGTTGGCCATGTGCGTACCAACGTCATTTGAATGACACACTTATTTTGAATACAGCCATTTCATGCAGTCAGTCATTTTGCTTGTGGGTGCTCTATGTAAATTGGTAATTCAGTTGGTTGGTGCACAGAAAATACAAGCCGTGTAAACGGCTTGTTGTGGTGTCGGTCATGTCGTGGTGTTGCTCGTGCACTTTGTTGGACATGTGTACATACCTTTAGATATAGAGGTAGACCATGAAAGTGAACTTTGAAGTGGAAAGGCTATGTTTGCTACATTATCAGTCCCACTTAAGGTGTTCACACATGCAGAAAGACTGTTGATCCCAGGGATTTGGGCTTAATATCTCAGGCTACAGTTTGGGTCCAAGTGCTGTTCAGGCATGTTGAGAGGCTACAGCCTTGTGTAAAGGTCCTGTTTGTTTTGGCACTTGTAATTGGTGCGGGCACCCCTGAGGCATGGAGTCCAAGTGACTACGGGTCTCCCATAGCACACTCCGCAATGAGTGATGGGCGTTACCCCTACTTTGCTGCCTGGTGCCCACCAAGTCACGACTCTCAGGGCTGCCCCATCAGTGATGAGAAGAACAGGAGGGGTGAACTCTGCAATATGGAAAGAAGGACAAACTAATGATCAACCTGGTTGACGACAGGACTAGCAGTAATGGCAAATTGGACTGACAAGCAGTAGAACTGCCTGATGGCAGGACTGGAATGCAGAACTGACAGGAATGGATGAATGGACTAACAGGTGTGACAGGACTGAGGTGACAGGGCTGGCATGACAGGACTGACGTGACAGGGCTGGTTGACAAAGACTGGCGTGACATGGCTGACTTGACTTACAGGACTGGTGTGATGGGACTGTCGTGACAGGACTGACCGACAAGAGATTGGCGTGACAGGACTGACTTGGCTGATGTGACAGGAATGGCTGACAGGATTGACTTGACTGACAGGACTGACGTGGCAGGAATGGATGACAAGAGACAAGAGACTGGCGTGACAGGACTGACTTGACAGATGTTACAGGAATGGCTGACAGGACTGACTTGACTGACAGGACTGATGTGGCAGGAATGGATGACAAGAAACTGGCGGGACAGGACTGACAGGAGTGACCAGACTGGCAGGACTAACTGGCAAGAGACTGACCTGAGCCTGACAGAACTGACGTATGGCGTGCGGTCACGCTGGGGCTAAACGCAGATGGAACAACACTGAGCCCTGAGTGGCCATGGTTTAAATACCCTGGCCTTCGCACCAGTGCTGTTGCCCTGCCTGGAAGCCTTGCTGGTCTATTGGCTGCAGTAGTGTCTGAATCCCACTAGCAACAAGAATGCAGCTAATTTTGTTAGATTTTACAGGAATATCAGATCAGCTTCATAGGATAAAGGGTAAATAGACGCCTAGAGAAGATAAAATGCATTAAAAAACAAATAAAATGAAAAATAATGAGGTGGCTTACCTCAATGAAGACAAATTCACGTATTAATAAAATTTTATTGCACTGGCAATGTGTTTTGCGGGTGCATACCCACTTCCTCAGGCCAAATAGCAGTGCCTAATAGAGCTTGTAGCCACAAATGAGGCACCTTATTCCCCTTGTTCCCCTATTCTACTTAACATCTGCAAACCGGCGGGTTTTGGCGGTTTTTAATCACAAATACATTTTTCATTTGAAACTTTAAAATCGATTTTCTCAAAAATTATTAGGTATTTTTGAAAAAAAAATTGCAATTTTGGTGATTGTAGCATGTATGGGGGCTTAACGTTAAAGTCAAATCCGTGACTCTACATGTAATCACAGCTAAAATCCTGAGCTACGATTCAAATCTGGATCACTATCACGGCATATCCGGATTTCGATTCTGCCGTGGCCAGATTTACTCAAATTCGTGATTGGGGGGTATCCGAGCAACACTAGGGAAGGGTGGGGGGAAGGAACAAAGGTGCTGCCTTATGCCACTTCTGGGGGTGTAGAGTTGCTGGTCATGGGGGGGGGCATGTAATTATTGCCCAGGGCCCCATTGTGACTAAAACCGACCTTAGTTTCTAGTTGTATAGGCTGGTTGGGTGCTCCATCTTCCCTCCTTCCTCCTAAGCCACAGCCTTAAAACCTGTCTGTCCTGCACTCAGCCCTGAATGTTGCCTGGGGATTGAGTCCCAATCCCTGCAGGTGATATTCTCTATATGTGTGTACACACCTAGAGGCGCTCTACACTATACAAAAAAATTAACTATCTACTCCTACCAAGCTAAGTCAGGTGTAAGCAGTGTGAGCCAAGTCTATTGCTGTTTTTCTCAGAAACACTTTGGAAGCATGTATTGCCATATTGGTGTTTTGTATAGCCCACTGCAGACTTGGAGCCTAGTAAAGCCTCATCTACACAATACAATTTTCCATCAGATAGACAGATCTATTCGATAGATCTAATAAGGAATGGCATCGTGTGTAGACGTTCAAATTGTTTCAGATCAATTTTGCTATAGATTTTGCTTTGACAAGTACCCAAAATTTTATGCAATCCGATTGGACCGGTTGGAAATTATAGATAGATCCATTTGATAGATCCCGATCTGATGGAAAATTGTACCATGTAGATGAGGCTTAAAATAGTAAGCATAATAAAAGTGCTAACCTGTAAAAGCACTTCTGTCTTTCCCTACGGGTTAATTAAACTGCTAGCTTTGCAGGACTTACTTAGGAATGCCACTAACTTAAGTAAACAATCCACCACAGGATAAAGTGTACATAAGAGCTTACAGGTTAAGAACAAGTATTTTAAACAAAATTCTCAGGTTTCCCTAACACTCAGTGGAGCTTCCCTTTTATGCAGACTGCTTAACTTTAGACTAATTGGGCAAACACAGCATGGGATCTTGAAACTCAAGAATACAGCACTGCTAAATTGCTAAAGTAAATAAAGAAAACATCCCTGTGTTTAGTTCACACATCATCAGGTCTGTGCTGCCTGATAGCATTTATGTACCTACACAGTTGTAGTTTTCACAGATTTGTACATCTTATCTCTGGGACATTGTACATGATTTACTAGGACACCCCTTTGAAGTCTTTAGATCATCATTGATTGATTGCAGGGGAAGCAGCATACTTCAGATCTGATCAAAAAAAGTAAATCACCCTGAAATCAGTCAGCCCCATAGAACTCTATGGGCAGTGAGCTGATATGCAGAATCATTCTGCAACACAACTGAGCACCATGAACTAGGCCTTAAAGGGAAGGTCCAAACAAAATAGAAAAATTAGTTTCACTTACCTGGGGCTTCTACCAGCCCCATGCAGCCATTCTGTGCCCTCATAGTCACTCACTGCTGCTCCAGTCCCCCGCTGGCAGCTTGCCGACCTCGGAGGTCGGCGGGCCGCATTGCGTAAATTTTTACGCATTCCCGCTAGTGCAGGAACATTAACACATACATTTTTACGCACTACTGGTTCAATGCGGAAATTTTTACGCATTGAACCAGTACTGTGTAAATGAAATGCGTAAAAATGTACACAATGCGGCCCGCCGACCCCCGAGGTCGGCAAGCTGCCAGCATTGGACTGGAGCAGCAGTGAGTGACTACGAGGGCACAGGATGGCTGCATGGGGCTGGTAGTAGCCCCAGGTAAGTGAAACTCATTTTTTTATTTTGCTTGAACCTTCCCTTTAAAGCCGTAGGATTATCCATACTATGCTAGGGAAAAAAACACATATATAAGTAGATAAATACTACTTGATCTACTTACGTAACACATGTATTGTACTGTCCACGTTTTGATTTCAGTGAATTTTATATAGTAAATGAAGAGAATTCTGTTCCGGGTAAGGGCCATGTCTTTTGCCCACAGTTTAGGTTTAAATCCTGATGTCATTTCTGCCCTTTACTTTTTTTTCTTTTCTCCTCCAATCGCTGAGTCACCTCAGCCTTGCTTGTAAACACTAGTGAGCAGGGGATCATGTTTCAGATAAGCAGCTAGGCAGGGAAATAAAGGGAAGAGGAGGAATATACAGTGGGTTGCAAAAGTATTCGGCCCCCTTGAAGTTTTCCACATTTTGTCACATTACTGCCACAAACATGCATCAATTTTATTGGACTTCCACGTGAAAGACCAATACAAAGTGGTGTACATGTGAGAAGTGGCCCAAAAATCATACATCATTCCAAACATTTTTTACAAATAAATAACTGCAAAGTGGGGTGTGCGTAATTATTCGGCCCCCTGAGTCAATACTTTGTAGAACCACCTTTTGCTGCAATTACAGCTGCCAGTCTTTTAGGGTATGTCTCTACCAGCTTTGCACATCTAGAGACTAAAATCCTTGCCCATTCTTCTTTGCAAAACAGCTCCAGGTCAGTCAGATTAGATGGACAGCGTTTGTGAACAGCAGTTTTCAGATCTTGCCACAGATTCTCGATTGGATTTAGATCTGGACTTTGACTGGGCCATTCTAACACATAGATATGTTTTGTTTTCAACCATTCCATTGTTGCCCTGGCTTTATGTTTAGGGTCATTGTCCTGCTGGAAGGTGAACCTCCGCCCCAGTCTCAAGTCTTTTGCAGTCTCCAAGAGGTTTTCTTCCAAGTTTGCCCTGTATTTGGCTCCATTTATCTTCCCATCAACTCTGACCAGCTTCCCTGTCCCTGCTGAAGAGATGCACCCCCCGAGCATGATGCTGCCACCACCATACTTGACAGTGGGGATGGTGTGTTCAGAGTGATATACAGTGTTAGGTTTCCGCCACACAAAGCGTTTTGCATTTTGGCCAAAAAGTTCCATTTTGGTCTCATCTGACCAGAGCACCTTCTTCCACATGGTTGCTGTGTCCCCCACATGGCTTGTGGCAAACTGCAAACGGGACTTATTATGCTTTCTGTTAACAATGCCTTTCTTCTTGACACTCTTCCATAAAGGCCAACTTTGTACAGTGCATGACTAATAGTTGTCCTATGGACAGAGTCTCCCACCTGAGCTGTAGATCTCTGCAGCTCGTCCAGAGTCACCATGGGCCTCTTAACTGCATTTCTGATCAGCGCTCTCCTTGTTCGGCCTGTGAGTTTAGGTGGATGGCCTTGTCTTGGTAGGTTTACAGTTGTGCCATACTCCTTCCATTTCTGAATGATCGCTTGAACAGTGCTCCGTGGGATGTTCAAGGCTTTGGAAATCTTTTTGTAGCCTAAGCCTGCTTTACATTTCTCAATAAAGTAATCCCTGACCTGTCTTGTGTGTTCTTTGGACTTCATGGTGTTGTTGCTCCCAATATTCTCTTAGACAACCTCTGAGGCCCTCACAGAGCAGCTGTATTTGTACTGACATTAGATTACACACAGGTGCACTCTATTTAGTCATTAGCACTCATCAGGCAATGTCTATAGGCAACTGACTGCACTCAGATCAAAGGGGGCAGAATAATTATGCACACACCACTTTGCAGTTATTTATTTGTAAAAAAATGTTTGGAATCATGTATGATTTTCGTTCCACTTCTCATGTGTACACCACTTTGTGTTGGTCTTTCATGTGGAATTCCAATAAAATTGATTCATGTTTGTGGCAGTAATATGACAAAATGTGGAAAACTTCAAGGGGGCCGAATACTTTTGCAACCCACTGTATTATAGATAAAAAGAACCCCCAGCATGCAACTGTTTGGCACTGACTACTAAAGGGCCAGTGCTCCTTAAGTATGTGATAACTTCAGATCATAACAGCAGAAAAAGTTTTGAATGCAGAATTAGCATCTTTATTACTTAATACACTCAGACCAGTTGCTGTTGAAATTTGATTGTTATGATGACAATCCCGCTTTAAGGTGCATACACACGCCTGATTTCTTCAAACGACAGGTCGTCAGACCCACCTGCTGGGCGGCCGTTCTGGTGACAGTTTCCCCATGTGTACAGTCTGTCGGCAGGCTGATAAGGCTGGTTTTGACCGATCTGACGAGCAGATCAGTCAAAACCAACCTTATCAGCCTCCCTACAGACTGTACACAAGGGGAAACTGTCGCCAGAACGGCCGCCCTGCGGGCGGGTCTAACAACCCGTCGTTTTAAGAAATCAGGTGTGTGTTCACGCCTTACGCTTGGGACCCACTAGCGATTTGTGGTAGTGCTTTGCAAGCGATTTTGGGAGCTATTTCCCTGCTCCTATACAATCCATTACAATGGAAACACTCCCAAAATGCTGCATGTCCTGTGATTGCGATTTGCTTAATCACAATCGCTCTAGTGGAATCTGTCCCTTCCACTTACATTGGCAGAGCGTTTAGGGAAATCGCTAGAGATTGAAAGCGATCCCTAAAAACGGTCTCATTGCATGTATCACTTCACTGTATCTACTGTATGTGATGTTAAAGAGAAACTCTGACCAAGAATTGAACTTATCCCAATCAGTAGCTGGTACCCCCTTTTACATGAGAAATATATTCCTTTTCACAAACAGACCATCAGGGGACTCTGTATGGCTGATATTGTGGTGAATCACCTCCCACAAGAAACTCTGAGGACCATGGTCCTGGCAGTTTCCTATCTGTGAACCTTGTTGCATTGTGGGAAATAGCTGTTTGCAGCTGTTTCCAACTGCCAAAAAAGCATGCAGCAGCTACATCACCTGCCAACAGTAAAAATGTCACCATGTAATAAATGTCAGAATGTAAATCAGGGATTTAAAAGATTTTACAATGGGCAAACACTGACTAAATCATTTATACATAATTATTGTAAAAATGAAGCATTTTTTTAGTACATTATTTTCACTGGATTTCCTCTTTAACACTGTGTTAATGTGCGTTGCAACTTTTTTGTTGCATTGTAATTTTGCATTGCGACTTTAACTGTGCATCACAACTCAAGGTCCCGGTGTCAACCTGGAAAAAATTATTGATTAAGGGCCACTATTGTGAAACCACCACTTCTCCTGTTTCTCCAGCCCAATCCCCCTCTGTCAGTCCCTTCACTGGCTGCCAGTTCCACAACAAAGGATACAATTAAAAATGCTTACTCTCGCCTACAAAGCTCTTCACAACGTAGCTCCTTCCTATCTTAAAGTGGATCCGAGATAAACTTTTACTCATTGCATAATTGTGTTTCTTTCATATAGTTTATAGGGCATTCCTCAAGCCAAATACTTTTTTTGTTTTGTTTTAATACTCTACTTCCCTATAAAATAAACAAGCCTCACCCACGGCTCCTTTTGTGCCTTGGCACTGTAGCAAGGGTTTATGGGAAACTCCGTCTGGGCAGGAGGAGGAGGTTACTAGCCATTGATTTCAGAGGCAGAGGGGAGGAGGAGAGGGGACTGAATTTACACACAGGCAAGCTGATAGCATCTCCAGACCTCAGCCTGTGGCAATGGGACAAACAGAACATGGCTGCCCTCATTGTATCACAGGAATAAATAATCATAAACTTTTGAAGCTGTTTGCAGCTAGATATGCTGTCTAAACTTTAGATAAGATATATAGACAAGTTACTTGTTATAGTTAGTTTTCCATTTCGTTTCCACTTTAATCAACTTATTTCTAGATACCATCCTACACACAATCTCCGCTCTGCTAACGATATCCTTCTGTCTTCTTCCCTGATCACCTCTTCCCACTCCCGCTCCTCTAGAACACTCTCCCTCAACACATCCGCCTCTCACCTACACTTACTATTTTTAGGCGCAAACTAAAAACTCACCTCTTCATGCAAGCATACTCTCCTACCTAGGACCCTGCCCACTAACTACCATTTCTACCACTCCACAGACAGCTTCCCTTTACCTACTGTCCTATACTTTAAATGTTTAGACTGTAAGGCATTTTGGCCAGGGCTCTTTTCTCCTTTTGTCTCACAATGCTGTGTAATGGGTGTACATACCCCCCTTCCACCCCCACCTTTTGTAAAAACATGTAGTTAATTTGTTCCCTGCTTTAGCTGTTATACCCCCTTGTCTTGTAATAAGTGTTGTATTGTATACTCTGTATTGTTATACTTTGTATGCTATTGTACAGTGCCACGGAAGATGCTGGTGCTATATAAATCAACAATAAAAATATTCAGCAGTGTTGCTTGTCAATTTTCGCCAAAGTCATTTTGGCGTCGAAAATGCTATTTTTGATTTCGAGATATGTAAAAAATCAATATTTTTACGGCAAAAATTTGTAAAAAGTGCAAAAACAAGAAAAATAAAAATTATTTTCAATGGCATTTTTGCTTGAAAATCAAATTTAAAATTATTTTTTTAAAAATTAATGTGAAAAGAATATTGGCATTTTTGCTCATCACTAGTATTTAGCGTCACAGTAGGTAAAGTCCTAGTTCATCTCCTCTTGGGAGAGTATGAGGAATTATTTATTTTCAAAAGCAGCCCCTGGGCTGGCAGTGGCTCATTTTAACTGCCAAAATAGTGTGAATCCAGTTGGACAGTACTGATCTACAACAGGAAGGGAGTCAAATTGCAGGCTGACAGGCTTGAAACAGGGGGCTGTAGCTGCCAGACAGCACCCAAGTGTGTTTTAATATTTTTTCAATAAATTTTTTGTTTTTATTGGAAGGATTAAGGGCTCTTTGATAACCTTAACACTTACACCTAACCTTAACCACCCCCACGCCAAGCCTTAACCATCCGGCCACCGCCAATTGCCGCAAAAACCACAATTTTTTCGTGCACTGCCCATTGAAATACCAGCATTGAGGGGTGATGTTTGGGGTATGGCTAAATAAGATATATATCATTTTGGTGTGATAAGTAGTGATTACGTTATTGGCGAATGAAAGGGAGGAGAACTGACAGGTGGATATTGCTCTGGTCTGTAAGGATAAAAATGCATGCATGAAATAAAGGAACTTGGAAAAAAGGGCGCAGGGGTTGCCACTGGTAGAATATTGCTAAAATTCGTGATATTCTACTACTGTTTTAAGGATATTTTACTGTGACCAAACCTAACCCTACTCTCACACAGAACCCTCCCTCTACCAATTCCTAATCCTAAGACCCCCCCCCCCCCCCCCAGTAATGTCTAACCCTCAGCCCCCCTCCCGGTGGTACCAAACCCTTAAGACTCCCCACACCCAGTGGTGCCTAACCCTACTCCCCCCTCATAAACCTTAATCCCCCAACGCAAAGCCAGGATATGCGGCAAAGAAGTAATTACATTTGGGTGCCCGAAGGCACATGAATACTGGCAAGAGGGGTAAATTTCCGCATGCAGAGGTACCCAATAGAATTGCGGGCGCCAGGGGATCGCGGAAATGCAAATTGTGGCATTGTATAGCGGGTGCCCAAATTTACTCTGCTTGCCGGTAATCGGGTGCCCAAATGCAACTTCTTTGCCACATTACAAAAGCTGTGATTTGCGGCAAAAACAATAGCAGACGCAGCCATGAGCCTAAATCACAGTTGTTCGCTGCTAGTTGTGGCTTTTATAATGGCAGCACCGTTTTTTCCATAAGGACTCCTTGCCCTTTTTATCTGATTTGGGTAAATACCCCTTAGTAATTAAGTGGTTAAAAAGTGCTGTATACAGTAACAATAAAAAGTATGTGAACCCTTTGGAATTATATGGATTTCTGCACAAATTGTTCATAAAATGTGATCTGATCTTCATCTAAGTCACAACAATAGACAATCACAGGCTGCTTAAACTAATACCATACAAATAATTAAATGTTTCCATGTTTTTATTGAACACACCATGTAAACATTCACAGTGCAAGTGGAAAAAGTATGTGAAACCCTAGTCTAATGACATCTCCAAGAGCTAATTGGACTGAAGTGTTTGCCAGCTGGAGTCCAATCAATAAGATGAGATTGGAGGCGTTGGTTACATCTGCCCTGCCCTATAAAAAACACCCAGTTTTGGGTTTGTTTTTTTTCAAGAAGCATTGCCTGATGTGAATGATGCTTTAAGCCTCATCTACACGGGTAGATGAGGCTCCGATCTGGCGGCTCGATTAGCCGCCGGATCTCCTCTTCCGCATCCCCGCGCGTGCCCGCCACGTCCCCGCTCGCCGCGCGATTACCGGATTCGATTCCCCACTCGTCCCCGCCTGCACCGCTTATCTTCCGCTCAATTCCCTGCCATTGTCCCCTCGCGGGGAGCGAGCAGGGAATCGCCGGTGGGGAGATCCGTCCTGTCGGATCTTATCAATCGAGCCGCATCAGCGGCTCAATTGATAATGATAAGGAACATCGCCGCCGCATCTACGTGTGTATATGCGGCTTTACACAAAAGAGCTCTCAGAAGACCTACAATTAAGGATTGTTGAATTGCATAAGGCTGGAAAGGGTTATAAAAGTATCTCCAAAAGCCTTGCTGTTCATCAGTCCATGGTAAGACAAGTTTGCAAAAGAGCAATTTTGATGTTCCACAGCAGTACTGGCAAAATATTCTGTGGACAGATGAAACCAAAGTTGAGTTGTTTGGAAGAAACACACAACACTGTGTGGGGAGAAAACTAGGCAAAGCACACCAACATCAAAACCTTATCCTAACTGTGAATTATGGTGGTGGGGCATCATGGTTTGGGGCTGCTTTGCTGCGTTAGGGCCTGGATGGATTGCTTTCATCTAAGGAAAAATGAATTCCAAATGAATGAAAGTTTATCAAGAAATTTTGCTGGAGAACTTAAGGCCATCTGTCCACCAGCTGAAGCTCAGCAGAAGATGGGTGTTGCAACAGGACAATGACCCAAAGCTTAGAAGAAAATCAACAACCGAATGGCTTAACCACTTGCCGACCGCACGCTTATACCGTGCGTCGGCAAAGTGGCAGTACTGCGTCGCCAGCTGCAGGCTGATTAATCAGGAAGCAGCCGCTCGCGCGAGTGGCTGCTTCCTGTCAAATCACGGCGGGGGGCTCCGTGAATAGCCTGCGGGCCGCCGATGGCGGCTCGCAGGCTAAATGTAAACACAAGCGGAAATAATCCGCTTTGTTTACATTGTACGGCGCTGCTGCGCAGCAGCGCCGTAAGGCAGATCGGCAATCCCCGGCCAATCAGCGGCCGGGGATTGCCGCCATGTGACAGGGGACGTCCTGTCACAGGCTGCACAGGACGGATAGCGTCCTGTGCAGCCCCGATCACCGGGGGGACAGGTAGGAGAGGGAGGGGGGTGAATGTCGCTGCGGAGGGGGGCTTTGAGGTGCCCCCCCGCCAGCCACACGCAGGCAGGAGAGATCGGACCCCCCCAGCACATCATCCCCCTAGTCAGGAAAAAAGGGGGGTGATCTGATCTCTCTGCCTGCACCCTGATCTGTGCTGGGGGCTGTACAGCCCACCCAGCACAGATCACATAATACAATGCTGGTCCTTAAGGGGGGGTGAAGGGTGGGTCCTCAAGTGGTTAAACAGAAGAAAATATGCCTTCTGGAGTGGCCCCGTCAGAGTCCTGACCTCAACCCGATTGTGAACGCAGTGGCATGACCTCAAGAAAGCGATTTACACCAGACATCCCAAGAATATTGTTGAACTGAAACAGTTCTGTAAAGAGGAATGGACAAAAATTACTTTCTGACCGTTGTGCACATCTGATCTGCAACTACAGGAAATGTTTGGTTGAAGTTATTGCTGCCAAAAGAGGTTCAACCAGTTATTAAATCCAAGGGTTCACATACCTTTTCCACCTGCACTGTGAATGTTTACATGCTGTGTTTAATAAAACCTTATGGGCACACACTATGAGATCTTCTGGCCGATTTACTGTCAGATCGATTACTTCTGACATGTCCGATCTGCTTTCCGATCGATTTCCGAGCATTTTCCGAATGATTTCCTATCAAAGTGAACGGAAAACAGAAATCGATTGGAAAGCAGACCGGACATGTTAGAAATAATCGATCTGACAGTAAATCCGCCAGAAAATCTCCCAGTGTGTACCTAGCATTAGAAACATTTAATTATTTGTGTGGTATTAGTTTAAGCAGACTGTGATTGTCTATTGTTGTGAGTGACTTAGATGAAGACCAGATCACATTTTATGATCAATTTGTGCAGAAATCCATATAATTCCAAAGGCTTCACCTAATTTTCCTCGCTACTGTATTCCAGAAGATAGAGTTATTGTAAGTTCTACAGTTAAAATGAAGGGAGTCAGATATTGCAGGCTAAAAGGCTCAAAACAGCAGGCTGTAGCTGCCAGACAGCATCCATGTCTGTTTTAATATTATTTAATACATTTGGTGTTTTTTATTAGAAAAAGTGCAGATCAAGAACTCTTTGCTAACCTTTGCCCCGTTAATGGTGCCGCATTTCTAGCTGCTGCCGTTGCCATGCACGTGCATGCTCCTGCCGCGCATACCCGCCGAGACTGACACATCTGTGATTGGTGAATGGGAAGATGTGTTCCAATCAAAGTGCGTGTAAGGGAAGGATCATTGTTTCAATGAGAAGCCAATTATCATTCCTGTAACATCACTGTCTGTGTGTTTTGAACTCTGCTCAGAGCACACAGAATAGTGTGTGTGGGGATATCTAGTGGTAAAAAAAATACATTAAAAATACACATTTTATGCTATGTAAATTAAATAAAAATAAATTAAAACCCCCTTCCTCGATCCCATGCCCATATAGTTACCAAATATAAAACACTTAAGTGACATTTAAAAAATATATATATATAAATATATGTCATGGACTCAGCTATTTTACTATGTATGTCATGAGGGTATATTACTGTTATTTTTACAAATAAGGGCTTGTAATTATTGATTGGGTACAAAAAACCCCACAAAACAGAAACATCTATTGGGGTCTATCGGTTCTCACGATATCAAACACCATTACTGCTGTGCACCCTATCGAACCCTTATGACCGAGATTTTCCAGTGCCTGATTGAGCCTTCTGACCAATTTTGAATGTTTTTGGATTTGATCTTTGTGATCGTTTGTATTGGCCCAATATTGATGCTGAAAATCCTGTAATGTATGGTCACTCTAAGGATTAGGTAATCAGGGTGTTTAGGGTGATAGTTAATGCTTTCCAAGGTTAACATTGGCACCAGATATGCTGTATGCATAGACATGTACCCTTAAGGCCCATACACACGTCGGATTTTCCCGAACGACGCGTCGTTTGAACGTCCCTTCGTTCAGTCGTCCGCACGCCAAATCGGGCATGTGTACAGTCCGTCGTTCGGGTGATAAGACGCAGACAAAATCAGTCTTACCACCCGAACGACGGACTGTACACACGCCCGATTTGGCGTGCGGACGACTGAACGACGGGACGTTCAAACGACCCGTCGTTCGGGAAAATCCAACGTGTGTATGGGCCTTTATGCCATCTACACACGTATGACCAGATTATTCCCTTGCAAGAGATGTTAGCTGGTTAAATCATCAATCTTCACTCCCACAGTCTGCTTGTAACTTTTTAGATATTTTCTTTTAAGTAGAGTCCTCTGTTTCATTTTGTTTGTGAGAAGCATTTTTGATCTTTGGACATAGACATAACACATTTTGATTACATTGTATCAAGAATGGGAGGGGGTGGGGGTCCTTTCAGGTATTTTCCAGGCTTGATTAGACAAATGAAACTCTGGAAGGTGATAATAATGCAGGTGCCATTAAGTTTCACACATAATTGCCATCTATGTAGCACACAATTACCATTGTTTGAGAGAAACTCTTCTCAGTCTCCTTTCATCTTCTCCTAGCTTGAGGTATTCACCTTTGTAGTCTGCAGCCTCCACATAAAATCTGTGAGATCCTCTTATCACCTATCATTACTTTCACTCTCTGTTTCTTCCATTTACATGCAGGCTATGCAGGGTAGAATTGTCATTCCTGTGACTTTCTCCTTGTATGTGTTCTTTTTTTTTTTTAAATTAATAACAAATGTGAAAATACTCTGTTTACTTAATCTGTTTTACTTTTTAAGTCTAATTGTAATTGTACATCAATTTGACTAAGTATGGCCCAAACCAATTTCAGCTGACAGGTGAAGACTAGCATGAGAGTGATTTGTCAAGCTGAAAAATAATTTGTTCCTTTTTTATCTGTTACCTAGCTGGTTTGGTTGAGAAAAGAAATCTGTCCATCAAGTATAATAATAATAATAAAAATAATAATAAACAAAGTAAACGTATCTTTCTCTTTTGCACCATCACAAATCCCAGTTGATCCAGAGGAAGGCAAAAAAAACCCACAAGACTTGGGCCAATTAACCTTAAAGCCTCATCTACACGGGTAGATGAGGCTGCGATCCGGCGGCACGATTAGCCGCATTCGATTCCCCGCTCGCCGCGTCCCCGCTCACCGCGCATGCGCCGCATTCGATTCCCCGCTCGTCCTCGCCGGCGCCGCTTATCTTCCGCTCGATTCCCTGCCATTGTCCCCTCGCGGGGAGCGAGCAGGGAGTCGGTGGTGCAGAGATCCATCCTGTCGGATCTTATCAATGGAGCCGCATCTATGCGTGTAGATGCGACTTTAGACTAGGTTCACAATGGTCAGTTGCATAACGCACACATTTAGAATGTGTGTAAACTACAATGGAGACTGGACCTAGACTCTAATACAAAGCCTGCATGCAGCAAGTTAGAATAATGTGATCCATTACAGCACAGTACTGTGAAAAGGCCCATGGAATTAAGGGGGGAAAACAATCCTTTCCCAGCTCCAGGTGGCAGTCAGATAAAATCCCTGGATGCCTACAGGGAATCACCTAGATATTATAGCCACACATGTCCTTCACTGCAAGGAAAGCATCCAAACCTCCAGATATAGAATTTGTCAAAATTACTTCCTGTGTGTGTACTTCCTTCCTACACAGGGCGACTTTTTCCTAAAGTCAGCAGCTCCATTCTGCTGAAAAAGTCGCCCTGTGTAATACAATGTAACTATGGAAAGATGGATATCATTTTAAAGCTCTCTTTCTCCTCTTTCTGACGACCCCTAAATCGTCACCCTACGCCTTTTAGTTTTCTCTATTTTCGCGATCGAAATCGCAGCCGCGGCAATTTCGATCGCGAAAATAGCGAAAACTAAAAGGTGTAGGGCAGCGATTTATATATCATTGGAAAGAGGAGAAAGAGAGCTTTAAAATGATATGCATCTTTTCATAGTTTCTGCACTGCTCGGAGTCCCTTTAAGAGAAGCTCAGAATTGAATCCCTACCATATTCAGTCATTAGCCATACTGTAGTATGAGACCATTTTTTGGGGGGAGGGGGACCAAATTAACTCAAAATGTTTTTGGGATGTGGAGGGGAAACCAGAGTTCTTGTAGAAAACCCATTAAAACACAGGGAGAACATATAACCTCCATGCAGATAGTGTTATCTTGCTCATGTGTTTAAAACGTTCCTGAACTGTGAAACATTTGAAAGCCTGTTAGGTCACACCATTTACTACTAATTGTAGTGTTCCTGTTGCCTGTTGTCATTATGGTCCCTCCCAGTGGCATACCTACCATAAGTTCAATTATGCACCAGGTGTGGCCTCCCCTATATAAGAGCCCTGCAAGAACTAACCTGTGCCAGAGCTTTGTGCTCACAGGCCTGTGTATCTGGACAATCCTGGTTCTATCTCATTCCTGATTTCTTGTCTCTGCTGCTCGGTTGCCAATTCTGGATTTTGTTCTGATCTTGCTTACCCCTGGATGTTTAAAAGTCAGAGATCTACTCTGTGATTCACCCTACTTACTTGGGTCAGGCCTAAGTTTACTCTCCCACCCTCTCAATTCTTTAGGTTTCTCCAAATATGTCACTTTTTGGCCTCCCATACTAGACAGGGCACAGACACACAGCCATCTTTTATAGTCAGAGAATTCCACTCCTACACCCATATATTAGGTCTTACCTCCATTATGTATTACAAAGTTTGGTATGACAAATTGATCCCAGCTACTTCTGCTATGGCCAAATAGGAGGATAGGAGTTACATTACAGTTCACTCCACCCACACCATGTCATGGACACGCCCATTTTTTTGACGCGGCACGCTTCCCGCACCGCACTAGCACCCCCCTCCATCCCAGGTTGAGCCAAGAAAAATCTGGTCACTGTATTACTGGTTCAGTTTTGTAATCGAGTGCAGGCCCTAATAGCTAAGGAGTGGAAATCTCCATCTATTTACTCACAGGCCCTCACTAACAAAATTCAGAAGATCTATCTTGTTGAGAAGATAACGTTCTCAATTTCCAGTAGAATGTCAAATTTTGAAAAACAATCTGGGCTCCCTGGTCTGACTGACACGAATCAGGGTCATAGCTTCTTTTTTAAGATTATTCAGCTTAAGTAAGGACAGAACTTCTTTTGCAGCTGAGTGTTATATGGGTTCTGGGAATATTACCTTGGGTGTTCTTGTTACTGACACATTTTCTTCATATATGTATGGTATATATGGTCATTATATGATCTAAGATGCTTATAATTGATTAATGGGCAATGTTGTAGGTAATTGTATTTATTTCCTGCTTTTGATTAGTAAAAGCTATTTGGTAAAACAAACAAACAAACAAAAAAAACACACAGCAATTTTCATATTTCATGATCCTCCCATTCATTTGCGAATAACTTCATGATCTATATATTGTTTTTTTGAGGGACAAACTAGGCTTTCTTTGGGTGGTATTTTTTCCTAAGAATTATTTGATTTCATTTACATTTTAACCACTTGAGGACCTAGGGCTTTCTACCCCTTAAGGACCGGCCACTTTTTTTCCATTCAGACCACTGCAGCTTTCACGGTTTATTGCTCGCTCATACAACCTACCACCTAAATGAATTTTGGCTCCTTTTCTTGTCACTAATACAGCTTTCTTTTGGGGCTATTTGATTGCTCCTGCGATTTTTACTTTTTATTATATTCATCAACAAAGACATGAATTTTGGCAAAAAAATGATTTTTTTAACTTTCTGTGCTGACATTTTTCAAATAAAGTAAAATTTCTGTATACATGTAGCGCGAAAAATGTGGACAAACATGTTTTTGATTAAAAAAAACCCATTCAGTGTATATTTATTGGTTTGGGTAAAAGTTATAGCGTTTACAAACTATGGTGCAAAAAGTGAATTTTCCCATTTTCAAGCATCTCTGACTTTTCTGACCCCCTGTCATGTTTCATGAGGGGCTAGAATTCCAGGATAGTATAAATACCCCCCAAATGACCCCATTTTGGAAAGAAAACATCCCAAAGTATTCACTGAGAGGCATAGTGAGTTCATAGAAGATATTATTTTTTGTCACAAGTAAGCGGAAAATGACACTTTGTGAGAAAAAAAAAAGTTTCCATTTCTTCTAACTTGCGACAAAAAAAAATGAAATCTGCCACGGACTCACCATGCCCCTCTATGAATACCTTGAAGGGTCTTCTTTCCAAAATGTGATCATTTGTGGGGTGTGTTTACTGTCCTGACATTTTGGGGGGTGCTAAATTGTAAGCACCCCTGTAAAGCCTAAAGGTGCTCATTGGACTTTGGACCCCTTAGCGCAGTTAGGCTGCAAAAAAGTGCCACACATGTGGTATTGCCGTACTCAGGAGAAGTAGTATAATGTGTTTTGGGGTGTATTTTTACACATACCCATGCTGGGTGGGAGAAATATCTCTGTAAATGACAATTTGTTAATTTTTTTTACACACAATTGTCCATTTACAGAGATATTTCTCCCACTCAGCATGGGTATGTGTAAAAATACACCACAAAACACATTATACTACTTCTCCTGAGTACGGCGATACCACATGTGTGGCACTTTTTTGCACCCTAACTGCGCTAAAGGGCCCAAAGTCCAATGAGTACCTTTAGGATTTCACAGGTCATTTTGAGAAATTTCGTTTCAAGACTACTCCTCACGGTTTAGGGCCCCTAAAATGCCAGGGCAGTATAGGAACCCCACAAATGACCCCATTTTAGAAAGAAGACACCCCAAGGTATTCCGTTAGTAGTATGGCGAGTTCATAGAAGATTTTATTTTTTGTCACAAGTTAGCGGAAAATGACACTTTGTGAAAAAACACAATTAAAATCAATTTCCGCTAACTTTTGACAAAAAATAAAATCTTCTATGAACTCACCATACTCCTAACAGAATACCTTGGGGTGTCTTCTTTCTAAAATGGGGTCATTTGTGGGGTTCCTATACTGCCCTGGCATTTTAGGGGCCCTAAACTGTGAGGAGTAGTCTTGAAACGAAATTTCTCAAAATGACCTGTGAAATCCTAAAGGTACTCATTGGACTTTGGGCCCTTTAGCGCAGTTAGGGTGCAAAAAAGTGCCACACATGTGGTATCGCCATACTCGGGAGAAGTAGTACAATGTGTTTTGAGGTGTATTTTTACACATACCCATGCTGGGTGGGAGAAATACCTCTGTAAATGGACAATTGTGTGTAAAAAAATCAAAAGATTGTCATTTACAGAGGTATTTCTCCCACCCAGCATGGGTATGTGTAAAAATACACCCCAAAACACATTGTACTACTTCTCCCGAGTACGGCGATACCACATGTGTGGCACTTTTTTGCACCCTAACTGCACTAAGGGGCATAAAGTCCAATGAGTACCTTTAGGATTTCACAGGTCATTTTTGTTTCAAGACTACTCCTCACGGTTTAGGGCCCCTAAAATGCCAGGGCAGTATAGGAACCCCACTAATGACCCCATTTTAGAAAGAAGACACCCCAAGGTATTCCGTTAGGAGTATGGTGAGTTCATAGAAGTTTTTATTTTTTTGTCACAAGTTAGCGGAAATTGATTTTAATAGTTTTTTTTCACAAAGTGTCATTTTCCGCTAACTTGTGACAAAAAATAAAATCTTCTATGAACTCACCATACTCCGTACGGAATACCTTTGGGTGTCTTCTTTCTAGAATGGGGTCATTTGTGGGGTTCCTATACTGCCCTGGCATTTTAGGGGCCCTAAACCGTGAGGAGTAGTCTTGAAACCAAATGTCGCAAAATGACCTGTGAAATCCTAAAGGTACTCATTGGACTTTGGGCCCCTTAGCGTACTTAGGGTGTAAAAAAGTGCCACACATGTGGTACCGCTGTACTCAGGAGAAGTAGTATAATGCGTTTTGGGGTGTATTTTTACACATACCCATGCTAAGTGGGAGAAATATCTCTGTAAATGACAATTGTTTGATTTTTTTACACACAATTGTCCATTTACATAGAAATTTCTCCCACCCAGCATGGGTATGTGTAAAAATACACCCCAAAACACATTATACTACTTTTCCTGAGTACGGCGGTACCACATGTGTGACACTTTTTTGCAGCCTAGGTGCGCTAAGGGGCCCAACGTCCTATTCACAGGTCATTTTGAAGCATTTGTTTTCTAGACTACTCCTCGCGGTTTAGGGCCCCTAAAATGCCAGGGCAGTATAGGAACCCCACAAGTGACCCCACTTGTGTACATGCCCTTAGCAGCACTTCCCAAAGATTTCCTATCTCAATTGAAAAAAAAATGTTAATCGATAGTGACCCTATGTATGGTGACGAAATCCAGGGGAATTGTTCCATCTTGTGTTTGTTTATACTCTATCAATAATTACATATATACAGTATATATATATATCAGTGATGAGCGAAAATGCAAATATTCTTTTCGCCGAATTTTCGCGAAAATAAATACTATTTTCGTTTCGAAAGGCGAAAATTCGCAATCGCATTATTTTCGCATTAATTTTCGCCTAAAGTCCGTATTTTCCGCGTTGAATATCTAAGCCCCCTTACAAGCTAGAATCACCAAATTCGCAGGGTATATTAAGGAGATATGTGGGTATAAATGGAAAAAGAAATTTTTCAAAAAGACCTTATAGTTTTTGAGAAAATCGATTTTAAAGTGTCAAAGGAAAAAAGTATACATTTAAATGCAGTAAATGACAGTTACTGTAGCAAACCTAGCAGTAGTGTAAATTTACTAATATCAAAAGAAAGGGCCACGTGTAAGTGCCATGGGCTAAGTGCAAAGGGCCAAGTGCAAAGGGCCAAGTGCAAGTGCAAAGTGCCAAGGGTCAAATGAAAAGGGCCAAGTGCAAAGGGCCCTTGGCTCTTGGCCCTTTGCCTTTGCACTTGGCCCTTTTCATTTGACACTTGGCCCTTTGCACTTGCACTTGGCCCTTTGACTTGGGCCTTTGCACTTGGCCCTTTGCCTTTGCACTTTGCCCTTGCACTTGGCCCTTTGCACTTGGCCCATTGCACTTGCACTTGGCCCTTTGCCTTTGCACTTGGCCCTTTGCACTTGCAATTGGTCCTTTGCCTTTGCACTTGGCCCTTTGCCTTTGCACTTTGCCTTTGCACGTGGCCCTTTGCACTTGGCCCTTTGCACTTGGCCCTTTGCACTTGGCCCTTTGCACTTGGCCCTTTGAACCTGCACTTGGTCCTTTGCACTTGGCCCTTTGCCTTTGCACTTTGCCTTTGCACTAGGTCCTTTGCACTTGGCCCTTTGTACTTGCACTTGGCCCTTTGCACTTGGCCCTTTGCACTTGGCCCTTTTCACTTGCAATTGGCCCTTTGCACTTGGCCCTTTGCCCTTGGCCCTTTGCCCTTGCACTTGGCCCTTTGCACTTGGCCCTTTGTCCTTACACTTGGCCCTTTGCACTTGGCAGTTTGCACTTGGCAGTTGGCCCTTTCTTTTGCTATTAGTACATTTACCCTACCTCGAGGTTTGCTTAAGTAACTGTCATTTACTGCATTTAAATGTATACTTTTTTCCTTTGAAACTTTAAAATCTATTTTCTCAAAAACTATAAGGTCTTTTTGAAAAATTTCTTTTTCCTCTTGTACCCACATATCTCTTTAATATACCCTGCAAATTTGGTGATTCTAGCTTTTAAAGGGGCTTAGATATTCAACGCGAAAAACGGACTTTAGGCAAAAATTAATGCGAAAATATCATTGCGAAATTTCGCCTTTTGAAGCGAAAATAGTACTTATTTTCGCGAAAATTCGGCGAAATCGAAAATGGGATTTTCGATGCGAAAATGGCTTTGGCGAAAATTCGCAAGCAGCACTGATATATATGTGGTTTTCTGTGTTTATGTGGTTTTCTAGCATTTCAGATGTCAAAATGAAGGAAGACATGAAGTCATGACCTGAAGCCTTATAGATATGATAAAAAAAAGTGAATTGCAAGTTGCGACACTTCTCAGAGGATATTCTATTGTGTGTACAGGTGTCCCACAAGGTATTCAATGCTTGCTTGTGCACTGCTCTCCCCACCTCCATTGAGGCAGTACACATGTCTTGGACATTGCTGAAAAGTGTGTCTGTTCAGCACTTGTACACAGAACAATTGATTGAGCAGTCAACCTACTGACTGAGCAATGGTCGTTGGGAGCGAAACAAAGTAAACTTGTACGTGAGACTTAAAGTGTAGTGAAATTAGCATAAATAACACAATTGTTTTTTTTTGTCTTTTTTTACAATATTCATTTATAAATTATTTTGTCAGTGTTAGCCCCAGCTCAGTAATTCCGATTTACATTCTGAACTCTCAGTAAACAAACATTCTGCAGAGGGAGATATGGATTATTTGGCAGTTGGAAACAGCCGTTACAACCCACAATGCAACGAGGTTACACAGTAAACCTAGAGATGGCCAAGGGTAGGTGTTTTCTCTAATGTTCCTACTGATATATATGGTAAAATACATGAGGGTGCTTCGTCTCTGGTCCCCCCCTCCCCCCAGGTAGTCGGCTACCTGCCAGTCCAGGTGTTGGTGGAGGGTAGATCCGGAAGGGCCCTGCTTCTCTTCAAATTGACTAACATTGTACCTGGCATGCAGCTTAGGCCCTGGGGAGCTGGGGCTGTGTAGCTGGAAAGGAGATCGCAGCACCAGTAGAGTTGAACTGCCACTCAGCCAAGGAGGAGGAGGATGACGACAGCGAATAGGATGTAGCAGGAGGAGAGGAGGTGGCAGGAGGCCTGCCTGCAAGCTGTGGAGGTGTCACAAGTTGGTCCGCTGCACAGCCACGTACTCCCTGCTTGTCAGTGGTCTCCAGGTTGACCCAATGGGCTGTGTAAGTAATGTACCTGCCCTGACCGTGCTTGGCAGACCAGGCATCCGTGGTCAAGTGGACCCTTGACACAACGCTGTGTGCCAGAGATGACACCACTTGCCTCTCAACTTCACGGTAGAGTTTGGGTATCGCCTTTTTTGAGAAATAATTGAGGCCTGGCATCTTCCACTGCGGTGTCCCAATGGCCACAAATTTACAGAAGGCCTCAGAGCCCACCAGCTGGTATGGTAACAGCTGGCGAGCTAACAGTTCCACCAAGCCAGCTGTCAGACGCTGGGCAAGGGGTTTGAGATACAAAAGTGACATAAATTTCTGATTGATTGATTGATTGATTGGAGAATACTGTTCACGGTATAAATGTTAGCTTCTTTTATAAGTACTGGATGTGCTATGATAGTTCATTACAAAACTGGCAGTTATAAAATAACGCAAATGTGTTCATTCCCATCAAAAACTGGCTATGAGCAGTGATGCTCAAATACCCCTTTTCAAAATTCGAGTTAGGTCGAATTCGAATAGTAAATTATTCGAGATCAGTCGAATATTTGAGTCGAATAATTTTTACTATTCGATTCGACCTCGGAATTCGAGCTCACTATTCGAGTCGGTATTCGAGCTCATTATTCGAGCTGACTATTCGAAATGGCCTTAAATAGCTTCCAACACTTGTTTTGAGGGTGAATGATGCAAGAAACCTCTTTTTTTCCAAGTAACAACAGCAAGTGATTATGTGGGGATGTTCCTTTAAAAAAAAAAGTTGAAAAGAGAAGTTGTGTCCAGAAATTTGTTCAGTACTGTATATACTTCTTCTTCTTCCTCTTTATCTTCTTCTTCTTCTTCTTCTTCTATATCTTCTTCTTCTATATCTTCTTCTTCTATATCTTCTTCTATATCTTCTTCTTCTTTTATATTGTCTTCTTCTTCTTCTTCTTCATCTTCTTCATCATCATCTTCTTCTTCTTCATCTTCTTTTTCTTCATCTTCTTCATCTTCTTCTTCATCTTCTTCTTCATCTTCTTCATCTTCTTCATCATCTTCTTCATCTTCTTCATCTTCTTCTTCTTCATCTTCTTCATCTTCATCTTCTTCATCTTCTTCTTCTTCTTCATCTTCTTCATCTTCTTCATCTTCTTCTTCATCTTCTTCTTCTTCATCATCATCTTCTTCTTCTTCATCTTCTTCATCTTCTTCTTCTTCATCATCTTCATCTTCTTCTTCATCTTCTTCTTCTTCATCATCTTCATCTTCTTCTTCTTCATCTTCTTCTTCTTCATCTTCTTCTTCTTCATCTTCTTCATCTTCTTCATCTTCATCTTCTTCATCTTCTTCATCTTCTTCTTCTTCATCTTCTTCATCTTCATCTTCTTCTCCTTCTTCTTCTTCTTCTTCTTCTTCATCTTCTTCTTCTTCTTCTTCATCTTCTTCTTCTTCATCTTCTTCATCTTCTTCTATATCGTCTTCTTCTTCACTTATTTCTCTTTTCAAATTTTTTTTTTAAAGAAATGCAGCTATTTTTGAGCGTAACAAATAGCTGGTGGCGCACGCATGTTGGAAGCGCCATTGTATGTGCTCCCTGGCAGTGGAAACACACAGACAGCAGGAGGTAAATTCAGCAGCAGGAGGAGGAGGATGAGTGTGTGGCAGCAGGCAGTCAATGAGGCAGGCAGCGTGACATAATAGCCCTGGTACCTAGCGGTGATACCAGGGCTGTAAATAAACACAGCAGGCAGGAGGTCCCAGACAGCGGTCGTGCAGCCCACATTGTGTCCAATACACAACTGGGACAACACAGTTTTCAACCCGGGCACCTCAGAAAAATTAAACCTTTTTTTTTTTTTATGGTTTTGTAGTTTTGGTTTTACAACCAATTACACAGATATAGCTATTTTTTGACGTAATAGCTGGTGGCAGAGTGGCAGCAGAAGGTAAATCTGTGTACCCTGGCGTTGGGAAACACAGACAGACAGACAGACAGCAGCAGCAGCAGCAGGAGGAATGGAGGAGTAATGTGAGCAGCTATTGTTTGACGTAATAGCTGGTGGCAGAGTGGCAGCAGAAGCTAATTCTGTGTACCCTGGCAGTGGGAAACACAGACAGACAGCAGCATCAGCAGGAGGAATGGAGGAGTAGTGTGAGTGTGGCAGCAGGCAGGCAGCGTGACATAATAGCCCTGGTACCTAGCGGTGATACCAGGGCTGTAAATAAACACAGCAGGCAGGAGGTCCCAGACAGCGGTCGTGTAGCCCACATTGTGTCCAATACACAACTGGGACAACACAGTTTTCAACCCGGGCACCTCAGAAAAATTAAACCTTTTTTTTTTTTTTATGGTTTTGTAGTTTTGGTTTTACAACCAATTACACAGATATAGCTATTTTTTGACGTAATAGCTGGTGGCAGAGTGGCAGCAGAAGGTAAATCTGTGTACCCTGGCGTTGGGAAACACAGACAGACAGACAGCAGCAGCAGCAGCAGGAGGAATGGAGGAGTAATGTGAGCAGCTATTGTTTGACGTAATAGCTGGTAGCAGAGTGGCAGCAGAAGCTAATTCTGTGTACCCTGGCAGTGGGAAACACAGACAGACAGCAGCATCAGCAGGAGGAATGGAGGAGTAGTGTGAGTGTGGCAGCAGGCAGGCAGCGTGACATAATAGCCCTGGTACCCAGCGGTGATACCAGGGCTGTAAATAAACACAGCAGGCAGGAGGTCCCAGACAGCGGTCGTGTAGCCCACATTGTGTCCAATACACAACTGGGACAACACAGTTTTCAACCCGGGCACCTCAGAAAAATTAAACCTTTTTTTTTTTTTTATGGTTTTGTAGTTTTGGTTTTACAACCAATTACACAGATATAGCTATTTTTTGACGTAATAGCTGGTGGCAGAGTGGCAGCAGAAGGTAAATCTGTGTACCCTGGCATTGGGAAACACAGACAGACAGCAGCATCAGCAGGAGGAATGGAGGAGTAGTGTGAGTGTGGCAGCAGCAGGCAGGCAGCGTGACATAATAGCCCTGGTACCTAGCGGTGATACCAGGGCTGTAAATAAACACAGCAGGCAGGAGGTCCCAGACAGCGGTCGTGTAGCCCACATTGTGTCCAATACACAACTGGGACAACACAGTTTTCAACCCGGGCACCTCAGAAAAATTAAACCTTTTTTTTTTTTTTATGGTTTTGTAGTTTTGGTTTTACAACCAATTACACAGATATAGCTATTTTTTGACGTAATAGCTGGTGGCAGAGTGGCAGCAGAAGGTAAATCTGTGTACCCTGGCGTTGGGAAACACAGACAGACAGCAGCATCAGCAGGAGGAATGGAGGAGTAGTGTGAGTGTGGCAGCAGGCAGGCAGCGTGACATAATAGCCCTGGTACCTAGCGGAGATACCAGGCCGTAAATGAACACAACAGGAGGTCCCAGACAGCGGTCGTGCAGCCCACATCGTGTCCAATACACAACTGGGACAACACAGTTTTCAACCCGGGCACCTCAGAAAAATTAAACCTTTTTTTTTTTTTTTATGTTTTTTTGGTTTTGTTTGTAAAACAAATTACACAGATATATAGCTATTGTTTGACGTAATAGCTGGTGGCAGAGTGGCAGCAGAAGGTAAATCTGTGTACCCTGGCAGTGGGAAACACAGACAGACAGCAGAAGGGCAGTACACAGCAGCCCACTGTAGGTGTAAAATGTGTGGCTGCAGGCGACGTAATAGTCAAAGTGAACCAGGCTGGCTTAGTGAGCAGGAGCCAGGAGGTGGTAAAGGGTGGTAAGGCACATTAACGATGGTTCTTAGCCAGTTCATGTCCCCCTCTCGCCGACAACAGGGGCCAGGAACTCGCCTTCCACCCACGCCTGGTTCATCTTGAGAAACGTCAGTCTGTCCACAGACTTGTGAGACAGACGTGAGCGTTTCTCGGTGACCACACCACCAGCTGCACTGAAGCAGCGCTCGGACAGCACGCTGGAAGGGGGGCAGGACAGCACTTCCAGGGCGTACTGCGCCAGCTCGCTCCAGATCTCCAGGCGCTTGACCCAATACTCCATGGGATCAACAGGGGCATCGCTGTCAAGCCCGCTGTAGGACCCCATGTAGTCAGCCACCATGCGGGTCAGGCGCTGGCTGTGACCGGTGGAGGATGCTGCTGCATGCACCTCCTCTCTAGTCACTGCTGCCGGAGCCTCTACAGTCCTGTAGAGCTCGTGGCTGAGAGACAGCAGGTCTGTGGGGCGCTTGCTGCTGGATGCAGGCACCTGCTGCTGCCTCTGTGCTGGCTGCTGGACAGTGGGGGTGGAAGGCTGGGGGAAGGCTTCCTCCAAGCGCTCAACAAGGGCCTGCTGCAAGCTCCTTATTTGTTGCGCTGGGTCTCCTCCTGCAGGCGGCAGGAACTGGCTCAACTTCCCCTTGAGGCGTGGGTCCAACATCATGCTGATCCAGATGTCCTCCCTCTGCTTCATCTGGATCACCCTGGGGTCTCTGCGCAGGCACGTCAGCATGTGCGCTGCCATTGGGAAGAGGCGGGCCACGTCTGCTGGCACATCGACGGCAGTGCTGCTGTCCTCATCCTCCTCCTCTGCCTCGTCAGCCTCATCCTCTCTCCACCCCCGCACCAACTCAGCTGCACTGTGCTGCTCCCCCTCATCAGCAGCAAGGTCAGGGACCTCCACCAAGTCCTCCTCCTCCTCCCCCTCAGAGGTGGACTGTGCAGCTGCTTGCCGCTCCTGCTGGTCCAAGGCTGCCGCTCCCTGTTCCAGCAAAGCATCGAGGGCCCTGTTCAGCAGACAAACCAGGGGCACCCACTCGCAGACCATAGCATGGTCCCTGCTCACCATGTTAGTGGCCTGCAGAAAGGGAGCCAGCACTAAGCACACCTGCTGCATGTGCCTCCAGTCATCATCGGGGACGATGGACGGGATGTTGCTGGTCTTGTCCCTTCTCTGAGCGGCGGAAACAGTGGCCAGGGCAAGGTACTGGTTGACAGCGTGCTTCTGTTCAACCAGACGCTCCAACATCGCCAGGGTGGAGTTCCAGCGAGTCGGAACGTCAAGGATCAGCCGATGGCGTGGCAGATCCAGCTCCTTTTGCACGTCTTCCAGGCTCGCACAGGCTGCAGCCGAGCGCCGGAAGTGACGCACAACGTTCCTTGCCGTTTCCAGCAGTTCGCCCATCCCCTGGTAGGTGCGCAAGAACTTCTGTACTACCAGGTTTAGCACGTGGGCAAGACAGGGGATGTGGGTCAGGTTTCCCCTGTCTATTGCGGCAACCAGAATGGCCCCATTGTCGGCCACCACCTCTCCGACTCTGAGGCCTCTGGGGGTCAGCCAAATCCTCTCCTGCTCCTGGAGTTTGGCCAACACATGGGTTGCCGTCAGCTTGGTCTTCCCAAGGCTGACCAAGTGCAGCAGCGCTTGGCAGTGGCGGGCCTTCACGCTGCTGCTGAGGCGGGGGGTTTGGCCAGGTGTCCCGGAGGATGGCAGAGGATCGGAGGAACCTGCTGCAGTTCCCCTGACCCTGCGGGGTGGCACCACCCACTGTGTTGCTGCTGCTGCTGTGCCCGCTGCTGCTCTCCCATCCTCACCCCCTTCCACCAAGCTGACCCAGTGGACAGTGAAGGACAGGTAGCGGCCTGTCCCGAAGCGGCTGCTCCAGGAGTCCATGGTGACGTGGACCCTTTCACCAACCGCGTGCTCCAGCCCTCGCTCCACATTGGCCATCACAAAGCGGTGCAGTGCAGGAATGGCCTTGCGGGAGAAAAAGTGTCTGCTGGGGAGCTGCCAGTCTGGGGCTGCGCAAGCAAGCAGCGCACGAATGTCGCTCCCCTCCTGCACGAGCGTGTACGGCAGGAGTTGGGAGCACATGGCCCGTGCCAGCAAGCTGTTCAGCTGCCGCACGCGACGGCTGCTGGGAGGCAGAGCCCTAACCACCCCCTGGAAGGACTCGCTCAAAAGGCTCTGGCGTGGCCTTTTGCTGGCACGGGAATCAGCAGACACAGCGGAGGAGGCCACTGAGGACTGGCTGCCAGAACAGGCCTCAGTGTCGGCGGCAGGAGTTGCAGAGGGGGGAGGAGCAGTGCGTTTCCGCACTCCTGCTGGTGCTGCTGGAGGAGCAGGAGGGCGGGTGGCTGCTGTTGCTGCTGCTGCTGAAGGCTGTGCAGTGATGGGTGTGGTGCCACTGCCAGCACCAGATGCCTTCAGCCTCTGGAACTCCTCATGCTGGTGGAAATGTTTCGCAGCAAGGTGGTTGATGAGCGAGCTGGTGCTGAACTTTAAGGGGTCTGCACCTCTGCTCAACTTCCGCTGACAGTGGTTGCAAGTGGCGTACTTGCTGTACACAGTGGGCATGGTGAAATATCGCCAGATTGGTGACAGAAACATCCCCGTACGGCATGGAAGCGCTGCTGCCTGTCTCCCTGTGGTGGTTGGGGGGGGGGCTTGGGGGGCTTGGGTGCGGCTGGTGGTGGTACTGGCAGATGCTGCTGCTGCTGCTGCTGATCCTGAGACACCAGCAGGCTGTGGGACCTGCCTACTGCTGCTGCCAATGCTTGCAATGATGCGCCTCCTTGCAAGGCCCACAAGAGCATCCTCCTCCTCAGAGCTGCTGAGGACGACATCCCCTGGAGGTGGTGGCACCCAGTCTCTGTCTGTCACCGGGTCATCATCATCCTCCCCCTCCTGAAACATGTCCTGCTGGGATGATGACCCCCCAAACTCCTCTCCTGATGCATGGATGGGCTGCTTGACTGTCACCACAGTCTTGCTGTCCAATCCCTCATCCCCCAAAGTGCCCATCAGCATCTCCTCCTCAAAATCGCCAACAACAGCAGACAATACCCTGATGGTGCCTGGGGTAAAAAGACTGCTGAGTGACAGGTCGCCAACTTGTGATGGTGAACTGGCCTCCTCCCCAGACCCTGCTGGGCGGCTGCTGCGAACAGGGGTGGTGGTGGTGGTGGTGAGGGTGGAGGCCTCGGATGCAGAGCTGATGGCGGGCTGCTCATCCTCCGTCATGAGTTGCACCACAGTGTCTGCATGCTTTTCCTCAATGGGACGTTTCCGACCCGGCTGGAGGAAAATCGGAGCAGGTGCTACACGCTGCTGCTGCTGTGTCTCTGCAGCGTGAGTTGCAGATGCTCCTGCTGGGCGGCGCCCAAGGCGTCCACGGCCAGTGGCTATAGGAGGAATGTTAGCCACTGACGCTGCTGCTGCTGCTGCGGAACTGTGCATGGTGGCGCGGCCGCGGCCTGCCACGATGCTGCTCCCTCTCCTCCTGATTCCCTTGCTGCCCTTCCCCTTGCCCAAACCGCGCTGGCTGCCACTTCCAGACATCTTCGATGTTTTGGGCGTATAGACAAAAGTTTTTTAAAAGGGCGGGTGAAAAGTGGGGTACTTTAATGGAGTGGGTTGGTGGGTGAGGTGACTGAGTGAGTGTCCCTAGTACAGTAAGTAAGTAGTAACAGTCAGGAAGTACAACTAGCAGTTACAATAATCAGTAGTAATCACAAGTAAATTTAGTGTGTGTACACTACAGACAGTGAGTGCACGCACGCGCAAACACGCGCAGGAGCTAGCCTATGAACAGTGACTGAGTGAGTGTCCCTAGTACAGTAAGTAAGTAAGTAGTAACAGTCAGTAAGTACAACTAACTAATTACAATAATCAATCAGTTATCAGAAGGAAATAGAGTGTGTGTAGTGTGTGTACACAGACAGTGAGTGCACACACGCAGGAGCTAGTAGCCTATGAACAGTGACTGAGTGTCCTAGACTCCTAGTACAGTAAGAGTAAGTAGTAACAGTAAGTACAACTAACTAATTACAATAAGCAATCAGTTATCAGAAGGAAATAGAGTGTGTGTAGTGTGTGTACACAGACAGTGAGTGCACACACGCAGGAGCTAGTAGACTATGAACAGTGACTGAGTGTCCTAGACTCCTAGTACAGTAAGAGTAAGTAGTAACAGTAAGTACAACTAACTAATTACAATAAGCAATCAGTTATCAGAAGGAAATAGAGTGTGTGTAGTGTGTGTACACAGACAGTGAGTGCACACACGCAGGAGCTAGTAGACTATGAACAGTGACTGAGTGTCCTAGACTCCTAGTACAGTAAGAGTAAGTAGTAACAGTAAGTACAACTAACTAATTACAATAATCAATCAGTTATCAGAAGGAAATAGAGTGTGTGTAGTGTGTGTACACAGACAGTGAGTGCACACACGCAGGAGCTAGTAGACTATGAACAGTGACTGAGTGTCCTAGACTCCTAGTACAGTAAGAGTAAGTAGTAACAGTAAGTACAACTAACTAATTACAATAAGCAATCAGTTATCAGAAGGAAATAGAGTGTGTGTAGTGTGTGTACACAGACAGTGAGTGCACACACGCAGGAGCTAGTAGACTATGAACAGTGACTGAGTGTCCTAGACTCCTAGTACAGTAAGAGTAAGTAGTAACAGTAAGTACAACTAACTAATTACAATAAGCAATCAGTTATCAGAAGGAAATAGAGTGTGTGTAGTGTGTGTACACAGACAGTGAGTGCACACACGCAGGAGCTAGTAGCCTATGAACAGTGACTGAGTGTCCTAGACTCCTAGTACAGTAAGAGTAAGTAGTAACAGTAAGTACAACTAACTAATTACAATAAGCAATCAGTTATCAGAAGGAAATAGAGTGTGTGTAGTGTGTGTACACAGACAGTGAGTGCACACACGCAGGAGCTAGTAGCCTATGAACAGTGACTGAGTGTCCTAGACTCCTAGTACAGTAAGTAGTAACAGTAAGTACAACTAAATAATTACAATAATCAATCAGTTATCAGAAGGAAATAGAGTGTGTGTAGTGTGTACACAGACAGTGAGTGCACACACGCAGGAGCTAGTAGCCTATGAACAGTGACTGAGTGTCCTAGACTCCTAGTACAGTAAGTAGTAACAGTAAGTACAACTAACTAATTACAATATTAAATTACAATAATCAATCAGTTATCAGAAGGAAATAGAGTGTGTGTAGTGTGTACACAGACAGTGAGTGCACACACGCAGGAGCAGCTAGTAGCCTATGAACAGTGACAGTGAGTGTCCTAGTACAGTTACAGTATATAACTACAATACTAATACAATCAGTAGTAAAGGACAGCAGAAATACTGGTATAGAATAGAGAGAAATAAACAGAGGACAGGAGGACAGCTGCCCACACAGGCAAGGCCCTGAGGCCTAAAGCTGTAAGCCTGCAGCAGCTGGCCTGTCTCTATGTAACACAAAAGCTACTAACTAAAATACAATGTCTAACTAACTAACAACAATATAGGTGTGTATAGGAGGTGTATGTGAGCAAAAACGCTAGGTAAATGACCACAATAAAGCTCTTGCTAAGCCAAAGCACAAAGGAGCAACTCTCTCTCTATGCAAGTCTCAGGCAAGGACGGAGAAACGTAACATGGCGGCCGCTATTTATAGGGTAGGGGCTGGCCAGGGTCCCCCTCTGTGATTGGCTGCCGTCAGAGGGCCTGGGAGCCCTCTGATTGGCTCTAAGGACATCAATCTGGGCTATGACGCTATTCGAGCTCGGTACCGAGCTCGAATAGCGCCGTTTGCTCGAATAGCTCGAATAGTGAATGGGCTATTCGAGTGTACGCGAATAGCCCATTCGAATAGCTACAGCTATTCGGAGCTCGAATACCGAGCTCGAATAGCTGGAAAAGAGCTCGAATATTCGAGCTACTCGAATATTCGAGCTCTGCTGAGCACCACTGGATATGAGATATTTCTAACCGTAACACTCTCATGGAAGATTGACCATGAGAGTGTTGCTATATTCTCATGGAAGACTAACCATGAAATGCTGCTAGTCAAAACACTAGTGGTTATTTTAGTAAACATGTTTTTTCATTCTCATGGGCACCTGACCATGAGAAGCAACACTAGTCAAAACATGAGATGATGTGCAGAGTTCTCACATAAACAAAAATAGTCAGACGTGTTCTATGACGCTTCTAAAGCACGTTGTGATCACGCAGTCATTTGCCTTGTCTGCACAGGCGCAATAATAAAAGCACATGGCGATCACGCACCCTTATGTGCACAGGTGCATGGATGAAACATGTTCTGCGCCTGCGCAGACATTGAATTCTGTCTATATAAAGCAGGGAAAATGCTTTCGAGTTGGGGGCTTTCGAAGGACAAGCAGACATGCCGACTGTTGGTGTAGCCAAGTATTTCCCCTCCGAGTTCGCTGAGGTCCCCCGATCTTCTCTGGGTGATGCTGCAATACTTCGTAAGAAATAATATTGATTTTCACTAATTACTCAAATACAATGTAACTATGATTCTGCAAGCCTAGATAATTATTATAACCGGATTGTAGCTCAATAAATATTACTATTGAACCTTTCCTCATGTTTTGCTGCAATTCATTTTACCCACTACGGTGGTGAGCGAAGTTAGAGGGTTTAAAACCCCTTCCCGTGAGGCAAAACAGGGGTGACTGGCAGAAAATGGCTTCTGCCGCTGAAAGATTTCCTTCACAGACACCTGGCTGCTGTGGGCAGAGGAGTAGGAATCGCTCAAGGTCAGAGGTGGAGTGGAGGAGGGTGGCTATGAAGGTGCAAGAAAGAAAGCGGCTGAAGATGCTCCACCTGAAGGAGGAAGAGGAGAAGGAGGGTGGCTTTTTATTTGTGTGCTGCTTTTGCTCAAGTGCTCTTTCCATTGCAGTTTGTGCTTTTTCTGCATGTGCCTTCATAAGGCAGTTGTCCCTACGTGGGTGTTCGCCTTGGAAGCAGGAGATTTGAGCGAATGAGACAAGTGGACAAAAAGGGCGCCCCATTCACTCCCATTATAAGTATCGTTTAATGGGCGCCGAACAGGGAAAAAAAGGCGCCGGAGATTATTAACGTTTTACAAACGGCGCCCGGAGATTTTTAAGGTTTTATAACTGTGCTTGTGATGATTTAACTTTACAAAATGAACCCGTGACGAATAACGTTTATAAAGATACTAAATCACTATTTCTAAAACATTTCTAAAACATTGTTATCCACCCAAAAAAATTATTTACATTTTTTTATTTACATTTGTTATTTATTAATGTTTGTAAAACATTATTATCCATAGGGGGTCTTAGGTTTAGGCACCACCAGGGGGGTCTTAGGTTTAGGCACCACCAGGGGGGTCTTAGCTTTAGGCACCAACAGGGGGGTCTTAGGTTTAGGCACCACCAGGGGGGTCTTAGGTTTAGGCACCACCGGGGGGTCTTAGGTTTAGGCACCAACAGGGGGGTCTTAGGTTTAGGCACCAACAGGGGGGTCTTAGGTTTGGCACCAACAGGGGGGTCTTAGGTTTAGGCACCAACAGGGGGGTCTTAGGTTTAGGCACCAACAGGGGTCTAGGGGTTAGGGATAGGTACAGGGAGGGTTTTTAACAAACGTAAATATAAGTTTCAGTTTAGAAACAGGGAAAGATTAACGTTTTAAGAATTGCCGATCTCATACACATTATTTAATGATTTATAAATTCTTAAAACACTATTTGTAAACAAAATTCTACACAATATTTCTATAAACAATAATACTGCTTATCGTTTACACCACGCGCCCTTTTTTCCCGACGCCCTTTTTTGATGTACGCGTTCGCCTTTCCATGGCTCAATTTTTGGAGGCAGAGAGAACAGATGGCATTGCTCTGATCTGAGGCAGACACATTAAAAAATGTTCAAACCGCTGAGCCCCCCTGGGGTGATGGCACTATGGTGGCATCAGCAGCTGACGTTGAAAGGCATGTTGGCTGGCTGTCCATAGGTGGCGATACATGGTGCCGGACACTCCCACCAGCCATTTCTGATGACGAGCTCCCCCTGCTTCTTTCAGGAACTCGTCTCCTCCTACTCCTCTCTGACTCCCCTTCTGAACTGTCCCCCTGTTCATCTCCTCTATTGGGAACCCACGTGGCATCTGTATCATCATAATTATCATAATCATCCTGCCCAGCTTTGCTTGCCTCAGACACCTCATCAACTGCACCAACAGCAGGTACTCCATGATCCTCCTCCTCACACATTACATCCGTAGTGTCGCCTAACTCAGACATATGAGGTGGTGTAACATGCTTAGCGCCTTCATCTTGTTGTAGCAGTAGTGGCTGTGATTTAGTTATTTCCCCACCAAATAACTCCTGCAAAGTGTCAAATGCAGCGGATGTGGTGCTTGTAGTAGCGCTGGTGGCTGTGGAAGATGAGGTGTTCTGTGTTAAATAGTCAACCACGTCCTGACAATCTTGGGAGTTGATGGGACGTGCCTTCTTCTGAGCACTGTACTTTGGGCCAGGGCCGCACGAAATCACATCAGCACGACCTCGCACAGACCTGCCGGGTGGCCTTCCTCTGGGTCTGCCTCTACCTCTGCCTCTACCTGTTTTGTCCGTTTTGTCCATATCGGGGGGGGGAGGGAGTGAAAGGCATGCACTGACTTGACTAATACAATGTGCAGTCACACAGGTGCAGTTAACAGGTATGCACGGAGTGGTATATCACACTGCATGTGCTCACGTAGGTAGGTGGGTGCACTGAACACAACAGGTAGGTATATACAGTGATGGGTATTACAAATGTGCACCTGTCACACACATGTACCATGAAAAGGTACAGTGACTGGTGGTATTGAATATCACACTGAGTGTGCTCACATAGGTAGGTGGGTGCACTGAACACAACAGGTAGGTATATGCAGTGATGTGTATTACAAATGTGCACCTGTCACACACACACACAGGTACCACCGTGAACAGGTGCAATGACTGGTGGTATTAACAATGCGTGCTCTCACGCATTGTAGGTAGGTAGGTGCACTGAACAGTGAACAGATGCAGTGATGGGATTACAAATCTGCAGCTGCCTGTCACACACACACAGGTAGTCACTGAATGTGCTGGGCTTGGCAGTGGCACAGTAGGAATTACACCAAAGGCCAGCTGCGACTGAATGACAGGGCTGTATATAATGCAAGTGGGCCACAAAAAAAAAATAGATCACAAGAACAAGATAAGCTCTCAAAAGAGCTGTTGAGGGGTGCTTTTTTAGCAATAAGAATCAGCTAGGAGCAAGCTAACAAGCCTTCCCTAGAGTTTGCAGAAGCTCTCCCTTTTCTAATTACTGCAGGCACACGAGTGAGTCCAATGCCTGATGCTGCCTGCCTTTTATAAGGGGGGAGTGGCTCCAGGAGGGAGTGTAGCCTGATTGGCTACAATGTGCCTGCTGACTGTGATGTAGAGGGTCAAAGTTGACCCTAATGATGCACTATGGGGGCGAATCGAACTTCCGGAAAAGTTCGCCGTTCTCCGCGATCGTGAACCATGGAAGTTCACCGGGAACACTTCGCAGGTGAACCGTTCGGGCCATCTCTAGTCCTGACATCACTCTGTGGGAGGGGTTTGACCACAATATCAGCATTACATACACATGGACTATTTGAGAAAAGGTAAATACAGTGATGTGAAAAACTATTTGCCCCTTCCTGATTTCTTATTCTTTTGCATGTTTGTCACACTAAAATGTTTCTGCTCATCAAAAACTGTTAACTATTAGTCAAAGATAACATAATTGAACACAAAATGCAATTTTAAATGATGGTTTTTATTATTTAGTTAGGAAAAAAACTCCAAATCTACATGGCCCTGTGTGAAAAAGTGATTGCCCCCCTTGTTAAAAAATAACTTAACTGTGTTTTATCACACCTGAGTTCAATTTCTGTAGTCACCCCCAGGCCTGATTACTACCAAACCTGTTTCAATCAAGAAATCACTTAAATAGGAGCTATCTGACACAGAGAAGTAGACCAAAAGCACCTCAAAAGCTAGACATCATGCCAAGATCCAAAGAAATTCAGGAACAAATGAGAACAAAAGTAATTGAGATCTATCAGTCTGATAAAGGTTATAAAGCCATTTCTAAAGCTTTGGGACTCCAGCGAACCACAGTGAGAGCCATTATCCACAAATGGCAAAAACATGGAACAGTGATGAACCTTCCCAGGAGTGGCCAGCCGATCAAAATTACCCCAAGAGCGCAGAGAAAACTCATCCGAGAGGCCACAAAAGACTCCAGGACAACATCTAAAGAACTGCAGGCCTCACTTACCTCAATTAAGGTCAGTGTTCATGACTCCACCATAAGAAAGAGACTGGGCAAAAACGGCCTGCATGGCAGATATCCAAGGCGCAAACCACTTTTAAGCAAAAAGAACATTAAGGCTTGTCTCAATTTTGCTAAAAAACATCTCAATGATTGCCAAGACTTTTGGGAAAATACCTTGTGGACCAACGAGACAAAAGTTGAACTTTTTGGAAGGTACGTGTCCCGTTACATCTGGCGTAGAAGTAACACAGCATTTCAGCAAAGAACATCATACCAACAGTAAAATATGGCGGTGGTAGTGTGATGGTCTGGGGTTATTTTGCTGCTTCAGGACCTAGAAGGCTTGCTGTGATAGATGGAACCATGAATTCTACTGTCTACCAAAAAATCCTGAAGGAGAATGTCCGGCCATCTGTTCATCAACTCAAGCTGAAGCGATCTTGGGTGCTGCAGCAGGACAATGACCCAAAGCACAACAGCAAATCCATCTCTAAATGGCTGAAGAAAAACAAAATGAAGACTTTGGAGTGGCCTAGCCAAAGTCCTGACCTGAATCCTATTGAGATGTTGTGGCATGACCTTAAAAAGGCGGTTCATGCTAGAAAACCCTCAAAGATGAGTGAGCCAAAATTCCTCCAGAGCGCTGTAAAAGACTCGTTTCAAGTTATCGCAAACGTTTGATTGCAGTTATTGCTGCTAAGGGTGGCCCAACCAGTTATTAGGTTCAGGGGGCAATTTCTTTTTCACACAGGGCCATGTAGGTTTTGAGGTTTTTTTCTCACTAAATAATAAAAAACATCATTTAAAACTGCATTTTGTGTTCAATTATGTTATCTTTGACTAATAGTTAAAGGTTTTTGATGAGCAGAAACATTTAAGTGTGACAAACATGCAAAAGAATAAGAAATCAGGAAGGGGGCAAATAGTTTTTCACATCACTGTATATATTTTGGGAAAAGGGGTATCAGCTACTGATTGGGATGAAGTTCAATCCTGGGTTGAAGTTCCTCTTTAAGTCTGAACACTAAAGCCAGCCATGTAAGTGAACATGTCTTGATTAGTAGCAGGAAAATTGTCTATCCTGGGCACTTGGCCTATTTTGGATGGCGTCTTGATCTATCAATCAATGGACAATTAAGATTGCATGCACTGCCTTGGAGCTGTAAAATGACTGTATACAGTAATGGACGTCAGCAAGCCACTTTCAGCTCTTTATTACTATTATGCCTCATAAACTTTTCCACATTTTAACAAATTACAGTATCACATAGCCAGATATTGCTGCACTTCAGCATCTTAAGGACTTGGTGCTTATTCTGTGGGCACAATTTCAACAGCATTTAAGTATGGTTTAACAGAATATCTGACTGGGCAAATGCATGATTAGATAATAACACTTTGTTGCGTCTACAGGCGAAATGTTGTTCTGTTTTACAATATGATTGACAATTAAATAGAAATCCATACATTTGATTACTGCAAGTGTAAAATATGTCTAAGGTCAAAGGCCACTAATTATAATCAGCAGTGGAAATGTAGCAAAGGTTTAATTGGCAGCATTCATCAATGTAGTGTGAAGTGTTACACATTTCACACAAAGACCTTTCATGAGATTAAGCTTTAAAATCAACCCCTCCTCACCCTTTCATATGTGCCATCCCACAATCATAAATGCTTTAATTCACTCTGTCATCTAAAATTGAGTTTTGATTACTTGATGAGATATATAATTCGGCATGCTTGTTGATTTCAGAAAAATAAACAGCTGGGTAACAAGCAACCATTCTCAAATTAGTCATGGATTAACAGTGAGCTAAAATAACTACAAACTGGCTTGATGAAAGCGTCAGTCTGTGACACATGAGTCATACAGTGGAAGTGGTAAAGAGACTACAGAATGATTGTACTTTCTCTACCTGGCCTAGTTATGTTAAGATATCATCTACATGAGTTGTGATGGCCAAACATTGCGATTTCACATTTGTGAATGTGTTTGCGAATTAACAACATCTCTGGTTAACAAATCCCTAGTTCATAGTGAGGCCCACTGACTTTAATGGCAGGCAAACTTCTTAAACCTTCAGGGCATCTCTATAGCCACAATTTCTTTAAAAAAGGTGTACAACGTGTACAAAACCTAAACAGTGCCGTGGAGATCACGGCAGAAATGTTCCACAAAAAAATTACATATTTTACGAAAAGACTTATTTTCATGCGTAAATGCCAAAAATCACATATACTTTCTAGATTTTGCAAATGAAGGTCTTTAGAATGACCGCAGTGATTACCTGTCTAAAGTTAGTTATGCACAGCCACTGTGTGAGATGCCTGAAAAACTGAACAGTTACTGGTCTAAACATTTGAAAAAGCAACCACACTAGGTGAGGCCTGCAAAAGTTGGGCAGTTACTTGCCTAAACATTTGAAAAAGCAACCATTCTAGGTAAGGCCAGAAAAATTGAGCAGTTACCTGCCTAAACATTTGAAGAAGCAGCCACACCAGGTGAGGCCAGAAAAATTGAGCAGTTACCTGCCGTATAAATATTTTGCTTTCAGCCTCTGTATGTGACAGAGGCCCGAAAATGTGGGCAATCGCCTGCCAAATAAATTATTCATTTTCGGCCTCTATATGAGAGGCTGGAAAGAACTAGCATATGCCAGGTTATTAATAATACTAATTTCCAATTATAGTTTAGCAGCTACACAGCACAAAATCAAATGACAGCCTATCTATCACTGTCCCTGTATCTGCAGCAGCAGTTCCTCTCCCTACACTGACTACAGGCAGAGTGAATATGGCTGCTGGAATTGTGCCTTTTATGGGGGAAAAGTGGTAATCCTGTTTGATTGGCCATCCTATCCCATGTGAGTTCACTGAGCACCTAGACCTAAAAAAAAATATAAAATTAACCTTACTGTAAGGGAACTTCCTAATACAGTGTGCCGTTGTGCTGGAAATAGAGGAAATACATCTGTCTTAATACATTTTGTAGCTCATACTACAATTGGAAACTGTACTGTACAAAAAAAACAAAAGTTTGCTTTCCTAAAACAGAAAGAATTTGCGATAATTCAGGTTGGAGTGAGCTCGAGATGTCTCCCAGAGCAACACTGCTGAATATATGCAAATTAACCATTGTACCCTTAGAAGCTAAACACACCTCCAGAACCGCTGGAATGCAATGATGTGTCAGCTTGTTAAATTGTACAGAGCCATAATAATCCAACATGCATACAGACTGTTTCGGATTGTTTGATCCTCATCAGTGCATGGCATGGATTAATTTGGCTCTATGGAGTAGGGCTTGTAAATCCGAGAGGCACAGACTAACCAGCAAGCTCATGGTGACCCAGAACTCATTGGGGTGTGTAAGGGACTACAATGGTCCTAAAAGCCCCCTTACTAAGATGTTAAGAAAAACAAAAGTTTGCTTTCCTAAAACAGAAAGAATGTGCGATAATTCAGGTTGGAGTGAGCTCGAGATGTCTCCCAGGCACCACTGCTGAATATATGCAAATTAACCATTGTAGAGAAGCTAAACACACCTCCAGAACCGCTGGAATGCAATGATGTGTCAGCTTGTTAATATGTACAGAGCCATAATAATCCAACATGCATACAGACTGTTTCGGATTGTTTGATCCTCATCAGTGCATGGCATGGATTAATTTGGCTCTATGGAGTAGGGCTTGTAAATCCGAGAGGCCGAGAGGTATTTAGTCCCTCAGACATGTGGTGTGCTTCCCGTGCCATATTTATGTTTCTGGCTGCTGCAGCTGTCACAGGAGACTAGGCTTTGAATCCACATACATTTGAAATCGGCGCCGGTACACTTGGGCGCAGGATACAGCCAGTATATGGCTAATCCTGCTTCAGCACAAGTCCGGGCCGTGTTAATTACTATTCTCCCTCCAGGCTACCATGGATTGTGGGGAATTATATAATTTGGCTTCCAGCGATTGCTGGGGGCCGAATTATTGTGTTTTTTAAGCAATCTCGGCTCCATCTTCTGACGGAGCAGACGTTACTCACTGAGCGCCGCTATAGATGTGATTCCTATTATAGTCTATGGTGGCACCAGCTGCGCCCAAATCTAGCAGCACTGAAAAGCACTGCTCCGTTGAATCCTGGCTAGGGTCAGTACCTATTGAGTAAGAAGTCCTCGGGCAAGACTTCCTAAGACTGCAGGGTGGCCCCTTGAGTCTGGCCTTAATGGCTGCAGCTCTTGAGTACTTTCAGTTTAACAGGAGAAAAACACTATACAAATGTTAGGATTGTTATTATTATTATTATTATCTGAAGGGGTAGCACAAACCACAAAATGTTTCCCATTACCTTAAATGGTGTCCAGATTTGGGTACTCCCAAAACTAACCTGTTAAACTGCTCTCGATTTGAACAAAGGGCATGTTTGAGGAACACCACCCATGACATAAGAAACAAAAAACTTTCAAGCCAAAGAAGCATTTTATTTTCTGATGTTACACTGGTTATTTCACTGGTAAATTCTAATGTTACATTGATACTTTCATCACTATTTAAATTAGTAACCAAAGTCAAATAAGCAATGCAATTAAACAAAGATTAGATATAACGTTTACAATGACTTAAATACGGGGTGAGGCCAACAGGTCCAAAGTCCAAAGCATGGACTGACTCCCCCCCCCCCCCCCCAAATGGGCAGCTGGGAAGGAATTATCTCAGAATGCACAACTTGGTTGAGTCAAGCATGTGTGTTTATGGAAATATCATACGTATACTCAGGGCCGGATTTAGGCCAAGGCCCCCAAGGCCATGGCCTAGGGCACCACAGGAGGAAGGGCACCAAAGCAGCAGGCTAAACTGGTGCAGCATTTGCAAGCTTGCAAATGCTGCAATGCAGGGAGATCAGGCAAGTTCCTGACCGCGTACTCTGCTGCTAGCCACCTTGCTCTCTGTGCACATTTGCATTGTGGCCCGTGGTTATGGACTTGGGCAGCATTGGAGACAGAAAGTAAGAGCAAACTTCTGCACTGGAGACAAGCAGAGAAATGAGTGAAACAAATGGCTGCTGTGGTGTGAAGGCCAAGCTTTCTACCTATACTGAAAGGTGGGGAGGTGGGAAAAGGAGGGATTAAGGGAGTCCTTTTGCTGCCTATACTGGAGGGAATGGGGGGGAGTAGTCATCTGGCTACATATACTAGAGGGAAGGGGAGGAGTCATCTGGCTACCTATACTGGGGGGGGGGGGGTAATCAGGCTACCAATACTAGAGGAAAGGGGGAGGGGTCATCTCGCTACCCATCCCTAAGGGGGGCGGATGGTAACAGTGGCCTAGGGCGGTAAAGAGTACAAATCCGGCCCTGCGTATACTATTACCCCAGTATGTCATCAAGGCAAAAATGAACACAAGCATCTCAAAAAGTACATAGAAGCTAGTCTTTGAAAAAGCATGTTGATGATGACATTGTTTATGTCAAATGATCCTTCAGGAGTTGCCACACCCCCTCTTAGAGTATACTGTTACTTGCAAATAAATGAGTGTTTGGCACAAAACAGACAGCATATCTAGAGGTAACACATATGTTTCATTCATTCATTTATAAGACAGCAGCTTTTAATTCACTGATTTTTGTTCTATATTCACAATCACTTTAATAAACATACCTACAGAGACATAGTTTACCAACAACACAATTGAAAAAAACAATTCATAATTTTCATTTTAGAAAAAATAACACACATAAGTAAGGATTTACAGTAGGCAGCAAGATACAGAAATATACCGACAACGTGCAGCGAGGATTTCATCCATCAGTTTCATATTCCTTTCAGATCCCTGCTCTAGAAAATGCAAACACAAACTATCTTCATAATGAGTTTAGCAGAATAACACATTTATCCTGGCTTTAAGCATGCTATTTATTACACAAAATAGTTCCAGTCAGATTTTCAGTTAAACGTATGTTAAGCAGGGAGTATCCTTGGGTTGTTTTCAGTCTATTTTCCTCCACTTCACTGGCAATAAAAGCAGGGAAATCATTTCCAGAGGAGTGATGAGTGGAATGACTGAATAAGGAGGAGGTGTGAGTGTAAAGATACCAGTTGTCCTGCAGTTTATACCATTTAGGAGCCATTTCTGCATTCTGGAGGCAGCTTTTGTCTCTTCCTTCAACACCTAGTCTGGCATATCTCAGAGAGGACTATGAGCGCCTGTCTTATTCAGCCCTATGATTTCCAGTATCAGATCCCAAAGGGTAAGCGGGATTTCCAGACTGAGCACAGCCTGCTCTCCCTCCAGTACTTTATTTTATTTTAGACAGGAAACATTTGCACTAAGTGATTCCAGTGGGACAATTACTGAATTGTTTTAAGACAGATAATGTGAGTCCTTGACTGAGTTTTTGAATCTTAAAAATGGCGCCCATCCCAGACCACATGAACAATTGTGAAATAGATAATTATTGTATGTTTATAACAACAAACACATATGGCAACATGTAGTTAAACTGATGGCATCTTTGTGGAGGAGTCAAAAATGTTAAAGGAAGTCATAGTGGTTGTTGTTAAGACAGTCCCATATGCAATTCACTTTTTCACTTGAGTTTTCTCCTAGGTGATCATTTTTCATCTTCAAATTAAAATAACTTTCCAGCACTTTTCAACTAAAAAAGTACCAAAAAGTAAATGAAAAAGTACTATCAAAATCATTTTGAGCATTGTCTTGCTTTCTGATGGCTTGAAATGCATTTTATTGACAACTGTAAAAATATCACCCAGGAGAAAACTCAGGTGAAAAAAATGAATTGCATATGGGCCCTTGTCATAAAATGCTTTTTAAATCACCAACATGCAAGAAAATACTCAAAATAATTTTAATAGTACCTTTTCACCAACTTCTGGGTACTTTTTTAATTGTAAAAAGCTATAAAGTTATTTTATATAGAAGATGAAAATGATCTCCTTGGACAGCACTAGGAAACTACGGCCCGCAGGCTGATACATCTGGCCCACCAATAGATGGCTGGATTCTTCTGCTTCCCGCCTCCCTCCCTGCAGAGTCATGAGTGTGCGATAGCAGTGGGTGAAACATCACCACTCGCCGATTCTACCCAGCGTGTAATACGCTGGCACGTCCTGACTGCGAGTCATGTGACGGCCTGTTGCCTTGGAGACCTGACGCTGGAATTGGCGAGCAGGTGAGTTTTTACCCAATGCCATGGTGGGACGGAGGGAGGAGGGGAAGAATGCCAGGAATGCAGCCCACGGTCATGGTTGCCTGGTCCGCACAAAGTTTTCCCAGCCCTGTCTGCTGTTTTCTATATTCTCCAACTATTTGCATGAGTTTTTTTTGTGTGTTCTGGTTTCCTTCTACACCCCAATAGTAAGTGACTTCCATCAAAACTGATCCTAGAATGTGACAAAGAGGCATTTTTGATTGCAGGCTCATTTGAGGAACAGTAAGTGATGAGAAATGTTCAATGTATTCTTTCACTGGGTGGGTAATGCTGTATAAATAATAGAAATAATAAATAAAGATAGCCCAAACTGTTCGACTGCGAATAGTCACAGCGCAGAGCGCATGTTCGCATTCGTGTCAACAGGCAAATACATGGCATGTTCAACCTGCCCCTATACATCATCATGGAGCCAAACTTTAACCCCTCACTCCAGAGTCAGCAGGCACATGGCAGCCAATCAGCTAGCACTCCCTCCTGGATTCCCCCCCCCCTATACAAATGCCAGCACAGCAGCCATTTTACCGTATGCCTGTAGCTGCTGTGAGGGAGAGTAGGGAGAGAGCAGATAGCGAAAGCGTAGTTAGGCCTCTGTTCTGTGTCCCCACTAACTTTTTTGCTGTTAGTACAGCGTCCTGAGCACCCAAAGAGCCATTCTAAGGGCTGGTAAATAGGTTTTCTTACTATTGTGATATCGCAGTTCTGTGTGTTTGACTGTCCACAGTGCACTGCTACTGCAGTTCAAAGCTGTTTGTGATGCGGTAAATGTGGCATTTGGTGTCTCAGTGTGAAGCGCTCCTAACCCTTACACTGCCTGATGGACATGTACACATGCCATATTTTTTAAAGCAGCACTTTATTCCACAAATATAGGAATGTAATGTAATTTCTGCCCCTTAGAGATTAAAACATGACTCTGCGTCAACTACGTCATTTTTGGTGGGACTTTTGCCATGGATCCCCCTCCGGCATGCCACAGTTCAGGTGTTAGGCCCCTTGAAACAACTTTTCCATCATTTTGTGGCCAGAAATAGTCCCTCTAGGCTTTAGGATTCACCTACCCATTGAAATCTATGGCGGTTCAAATAGTTCGCCCGTTTGCGAATGGTTGTGGCAAGTTCGTGTTTGCATTCGTGAAATGAAAATTTCATCCCTAATAATAAATGTACATCCAAGTTACCTGGTTTGCCAATCCAGGATTCCATGTGTATCTAGAGGCAGCTCTGTTAAGATTGTGTGCTGTAAATATAGAATTCTCTAAATTTATGTGTGAATCACTAATTAATTACTCTTCCTTCAGCCATGTGCATGCGCTGGCAGTGAGAGCTTTTTCTTAGATTTGTTAGTTATCACAGGTGTAAAACTCCAGTCCTGGAGGGCCATATCCAAGTGTTATGCTGGGCATAGACGGTCCGAGAATGCGCCGGTATCGAGCCAGCGGCGCGCGGATCGATTCCCGCTCGTCCCCGCGGGCATTCTTTATCAGCCGCTCGATTCTCCGCTATTGTCCGCCCGCGGGGATCGAGCGGGGAATCTAACCGGCGGGTCATCGGACGGCTACAAGCTTCCTCAGCTGCCTCAGGAAGAACAGTCTCTGCTGGGCCTTCTTTGGAATTATGGAGGTAATCGCTTCCCACTTCAAGTTATAAGTGATGGTGGTACCAAGGAACCGAGCGCTATGTACTATGGAGACTTCGTACCATCCATGGAGACCAGACTTGGAGATGTAGCATTCCTTCTAAAGTCCACAATCAGTTCCACAGTTTTTGCTGCATTTAGTACCAGTTTGATATCTGTGCACCACCTGTGGATCCGCTCAATCTTGCTGTGATATTCAAGCTCTCCAATTTCACCAATGAGTCCTAGGATGGTGGTATCATCTGCAAACTTGATGACTTTGACGAGTTAGCAGACGAGGTACAACTGTTTGTGTACAGTGACAAGAGAACAGGGTACAGCACACACCCTTGCGGGGCACCTGTGTTGGTGATTCTAACTCCAGAGGAGCAGCCGCCAATTCTCACTACATGCGTTCTGTTTGTAAGGAAATCCTTGATCCAGGTGCAGAGAGTGAGGTCGACACCAAGTCGTGCCAGGTTGTCATGTAGAATGATCGGGCAGATGGTGTTGAAAGCGGAACTGAAGACCAGGAGCAGGATCCTGACTAGGGATGCTCGTTCGGATTCCGTGGAAATGCAATTTCCGAATCGGAAATTGCATTTCCACATCGAAATTCGGAAATCGGTAATGGAAGTGCAGTAGGCGGATTTGCGCTGAAATCGCAGAAATTTCCGCCGACTTCAATTTTCTCAAAAACTATAAGGTCTTTTTAAAGATTTTTTTTGCTTCTTGTTTCTACTTTTCTGCTTAACATTCCCTGAAAAGTTGGTGTTTATAGCACCTATGGGGGATTTGCTATTAACCTTTAAAGTCGGCATCATACCGCAAAGCGGTTCCAATGTGGATTTTCACTGTAATTTCTGCCAATTTTAACATGGATTTTCTCAAAAACTACAAGGTCTTTTTGAAATATTTTTATTTTCTGCTTAACATTCCCTGAAAATTTGGTGTTTGTAGAACCTATGGGGCTTTACTATTAACCGCCAAAGTTGGCCACTGTTGACTGTAATGTAAATTGCAGAAAATTTGCATTACCGATATGCAGTATTATGACGATTTTAGAGGTTAATAGCAAAGCCCCCATAGGAGCTAGAAACACCAAATTTTCAGAGAATGTTAAGCAGACAAATGGAAACAAGAAGAAAAAAAATATTTCAAAAAGACTATGCAGTTTTTGAGAAAATCCACATTGGAACCGCTTTGCTGTAAGACACCAACTTTAGAGGTTAAAAGCAAAGCCCGCATAGGTTCTAGAAACACCAAATTTTCAGGGAATGTTAAGCAGACAAGAGGGAACAATCTTTCAAAAAGACCTTGTAGTTTTTGAGAAAATCAATGTTAAAAACGGCGGAAATTACCACGAAAATCCGCATCAGAATGCTGAAATTGTGTATAAAAGACTCTGGTGACTCTATCTGTGCTTATCAAGAAATATACATTTTATTGTCATGCAAAAAAAAAAAAAAAGGAATGCTGAAATCATTAGTGGTAGCGCGGTAGCAGTAATTGGCAATGGCGGAATACGGATTTTCGCCAGAAACGGAAATTGGCATTTCCGGCCATCCCTAATCCTGACATAGGTGTTGGGTTTGTCCAGATGATCTGTGATGTGTGCTAGACTGATATTGATGGAATCCTCCACAGACCAGTTGGCCCTGTACGTAAATTGCAGAGGATCCATTTGGGTGGCAGTTTGACTCTTCAGATAGGAGGACCAGTCTTTCGAAGGTCTTCATGATGATTGGAGTTAAAGCAACAGGTCTGTAGTTATTTAGATCTGTGGGTCCTGGTTTCTTGGGGACTGGGATGATGTTGGATTTCTTAAAGCAGGAGGGAACCTTGCCTAGCATCAGGGATTTTTTAAAGATGGAGGCGAGAACGGGGCTGGCTGATTTGCACAGGTTTTCAGGCAGGATGTGGATATGCCGTTCAGGTCTTCCTGGTGTTGTGCTTCCAGAGGTTCTGTAGTACATCTGCCTCCTGGACTATTTCCTGTGCAAGGGGGCCGTGAGTAACATAGGCAGGTGAGGTGGGGAGAAGCTCCCTGGGCGAGGATGTAAGTGCTCGGTCCACGTTGTGGACAGGTTGATGCTCTACCTATGCATGCCTTCATTCCCCAGCCAGAGTCTGAGAAGTAATTATTGGGGAGTCTGGGGATGGCGGGCAATAGTTATGTCACTGATAGCCGGCCTCACTAGTTCTAATCTATCTGGTCAGATCACCGTCCTCCAATGAGCATTTTTCCCTCCATGTTCTTGCATGTTTCCTGCCTACTCTGTTCATAGGGCAGAACCAGCTACTCATCTAGGAGCCAGACAGTGTGTTTGTAAATTTACACATTGCTCTGGTATACCTGCCCCCACTGTGCTGATGCTATTGGTTTCCAACTGTTTCTGTACACAAAAATCAGCTTGGGAGTAAATAATAAAAAAAATAAAAAATCCAAAAACCCTTTGTCCTCTTGACCTACTGAATGAACATTTCAAAGGGTGAAGAAGATGAAAGGTTCTGGGAATTTAATAATCATTGGCAACATTTATATGACACTCCAGCGGGAATGATTTTTCATATGTCTGCATAGTGAAGTTGTACTGTAGATGGGAATTTTTCACCCAAGTTTTTGTTTTACCCTAATATTATGAACTCACATCTCTAATACACACAACCAAAAGCATGAAAACAACCATGTGCAACATCACAGTGTCATACAGTAATGAGCGAAAATGCCAATATTCTTTACGTATTAATTTTTGTGAAAATAATGTTAAATTCAATTCAATTTATCAAGTGAAAATTCCATTGAACATTAGTTTTATTTTTCACTTTTTTTTTGCTTTTCGAGAGTTTTCACGGTAAAAATATTGATTTTTGCGTTTCCGCATTAAAAATTGTCATGGTAAAAATATAGTTTTATGTGTTTTTTATCAATTTTTGCACATTAAAAACATCAAATTTTCACGTTTTATAGATTTTTTTTTTGAAGAAAACACAAAAAAATGCTCTTTTTCATTAAAATTTATTAAAATCGAATTGAGTTTCGATGTGAAAATGACTTTGGCGAAAATTCGCAAGCAACACTGGTGTCATGGCGCACTGCCCTTTCTTTTCTGCTTGAATGTTTTTTTTTGTGAGATGGGTGCAAGTTGCTTTATTTTAAACAATATTACTTGAGTGCTGCACTCATTAAAAAAACATCTCACTGGTTTTCATTAAGGTTTGCAAAATATTTTCAAAAAATTGATATTATATGATAACATTTCAACAAAATAATATTTTTCAGATTATTCAGCATTTAACCAACAAACACTGTGTTCATCTGAAATACTCAGTCTAAATTGCAAAAACTAAGATCTTAGTTTTGCCAGCCAGTAAATATCAGGAGAAAATGGAATACATATCTAATAAATTTAACATGTAAATGTTTTTAACTCCTCATAAGCTACTATACAGTAGTGTAGCATTAGAGGTTACAGAAGTAGTGACTTGGCTCCTGGACCTCCTTTAGAAACTGCACTCGTTCCTTATAGGGGTTATATTAGTAACAATCACCTCTATACAGTATGTGCTTTAAAATGTGCTAACTATTAGCCCCCCCCCCCCCCCCCCACACACACACACACACACACACCAGCCTCTCCCCTGCTTACAATTGTCTCACACTGCACTTATCCTTGGACAACAAGCTTTATAGCTCTGTGTCGGGCCCAAGTCTAGGGGTGAGGTGGGTCACTGCCCGTGGCACAGTTCCGGAAATGGGGTCAGCGGGAAGGGTTGCCGTCCCTCTGCGCACAGAGCTGCAAGGGGGGGGGGGGTGAGGAAAACTTCTTTTCTCTTTACTTTTACTCTGGACATTTTACAATCTCGTCCTGGAAGCTAATAAGCCAAGAAACTACCCTGCTCTGTGTCATGGTATAATTATACATACTGTAAAGTGTAACAATTCTACTGGGTCCCATGGCTCTGTATCTGCTCCATTGTATACAGTATAATATAGTCCATATTTATTTTCCACACTGAGTATTATAAATATTACATATAAACAGTGATTTCCAAATTGCAGAGAACCACCAGTAACTTCACCAGGCCAGGACCAAGATGGTCAAAAGCAAATTAAAATGTTTACTTTGCGTACATATTATGCTGCTTCACAGATATGTTTACAGCCGAGCCAGATGATTTTTTTTTTACTTAGAAATAATAATACGAAATATTTTGTTGTATTAGCTTATCAACTTTAAGTGCATTATGAGAAAAAATGCTTTATATATGCATTAACCTCTTGAGGACAATAGGTTTATACCCACCTAGCGACCAGGCAATTCTTTTTACAATTCCACTCCACAACTTTAACAGTTTATTGATCAGCTATACAACTTAGCCCCCAAATTAATTTTACCTCCTTTTTTCACACTAATGGAGCTTTCTTTAGGTGGTGATAGTGATGTTTATTATTTTTTGAATAAAAGATGATCTTAAAAAAAAAAACTATTGCTTTTATTCCCCCCTCCCCCCCTAAATTGGCCATAGACTGCTATCCACACATTACACTACACTCTCACAGGCATCAGCCTATGAGAGGGATTAGATTGTGAGCCATTAGGAGAGACAGTTAAGTGACAAGGCTGTCTCCTGTACAGCGCTGAGCAAGATCATAGCGCTGTACACGTGTTTATTTGACTTTTTTTAATATCTCAGCCTGCCAGCTCTGATTGCGGCTGGCAGACTGATAACTGATCCCCGCTGTGTTTACACACAGGGAACAGGCCCGCGAGCGCTCGTTCCGTGCTAGTCCCACCCCCCACACTATGATGCCAACCGGTGTCAGGTGGTCGAGAGGAAGTTAAATAGTAAAAGCTGGTAGGGAACAACTTGCAAAACAAATTTCCCCCATTATTTCCAAGTATAGGCCTTAGTAAGTAGAATATTGATAATTATTCTGCTATTCTACTATCTGTATAACCTGGCGCACATTTTTTACCTCCTGCCTCCGTGAGGCATATTATAAAAAGTTTTATAATATGCCTCATGGAGTTATGTAAAAACCCACAATTTTGTTTCCATCTAAATGGCTTTTTTTCCTAACTGCATTCTATTAACGGATTCACTAGTTCCTGATAGACAGTCTGCAACAGTGATTAAATGGGTTCTTTCGCCTTTCTTGATCAGCTCCATTTTACAAGCTGTTTGCTCATGATGGTAATTTTGACACATTTAGTGGAGAAGCTTAATAAAAATTTCTGGCATTGACATTCCACAATAGATTCTTGGCGTTCATCCTGAACAAATGTTAACTTCTACGTCATACACACTTTAATATTTATTTATAATATCACATAACAAATGAATTAAACACCAGCTGTCCGCAGCAGCATTTCTTCTCCATTCATTAAGTGGCATGGATCTACCAAAACTGTAATGTTGGGTGGCAATAAATTAAAGAGAGAAGAGGAAGTCATTGCATCATTTTACAGATACAGGAAACTGATATTTTTTACAAGAACATCATCCTCTTGCCAAGATCTCATAGCTTATAAACTGGAATACATTATATTATTGTGTGCTAAATGAGAGACATCTGGATGGAAAAATATAGATTTATATTCTCATTCTGAATTTGGTCCAGTTATTTTTCCATGATTTTTGCTGCATTGTACATTTCTTTCTATACTTTTAAAAGCACAGTTGTAATTGTGTACAATATGCATATTTATTTAACACCTGGTGCTGACATAATGCACTTTTCTTGCTATCTTTGGGAGATTTCCTCTCATATTGTACTGCTCATACTACCTCCCTATTACCCCCTATTTAGTGTTCCTTGTAGTTTGATGCAGAGAATCACATAGACACACCTGTCACTGTGCTCTAAGTGTGCAAATTTTGCTTTATAGTTCTGGTGACTACCAGAGTCAGAGCTGCCATTAGAGTCCATAAACGTTTTGTTAGTTTCCTGCACGGTACTTTTTCAGGCTACTTTTTTTTTGTCAACACGCAATGCAATTTCTGGGGTTCTCACCTTGAGCCCAGTACTAAAACACTACCTGTAACTCATGATGTCAGCCTTTGGGCTGCCATTTTCAGTTGCAGGTAGTGCTCCAGTACTGGAGCCCCAAGGCTGCCATCATGAGTTACAGATAGTGCTCCTGAGCTCAAGTAGAGAACCCCAGAAATTGCATTGCATGTTGGCAAAAAAAAGTAGGTCTGTACTGACTTGTGTCACTTTTTGGTTCTCATTGACTGCACACAGGAATCAGGAGAGGAATCAATAGCAAGTGCTAAAATGGGAGCAGCAGTTGCTAACTTCATAGTCAACATAAAGCATGTAAAATGTAAGCAGTCTCTGCTGCTGACCCAAATTTGGGAAGTGCAGAATAATGCATGGCACAAACATTTGTAGATGGCGGCAAGCTTACTTTAGCTTACATTAGCTTTCATTTAGATTAAATTTTCTTCATTGATTGGGAAACCGAGAAAATAAAATAGCATCTTCATTTTTCATTGTAATATGTAATGGTGGGCCCAGCAATAAATGATAATAATAAATATCATGAACATTGTTTTTTATTGCAGACCAGGAGGACCTGTTGATGCTGTGGAGTCTATGGTAGGTCCAAGGATAAAGTACATGGAAAGGGAGCCTCCCTATTACAATGATGTTGCTACAACACACCCTAAAGGTACCTACTCTCTGTCTCATCAAGAAGATGACTACAGATATCCTCCATATTCATCCCCACCACTCCAACATCCTTTTCGGCAAGATGTTCCACTATCTCCAAATCAAAACCATCAATTGCCCGGCTATGGTACAGGAGGAAGACAAAGAAAAGATAGATACCGATATAGATCCCAAGTTTCTAGACAGAAAAACCCCATGACTGCTACTGTATAGTCTACTTTCCAGTACAATTAGCTTGAGCTCGTATGATCTTTATTTATGAAATGAATGGACATAACCAGCTTTAAGCTGTGAACTATCTAAATGCCAAAACAGTTTAAGGTACTCTGTGAAACAGTATTGCAAAATTATACATGAAATAGTAGCCAATTCACAGAGCAGTGAATGTTACTGCCTATAATCCAACCCTATTACTATAGATTATAACTATGCGTATATTTTACTTTTATAAAGATGAAGGAATTGCAAGTACGGCCTTATCACTTGGTTTGCATGCTAACCACAAGTAAACCATAACAGACACTATGTTCTTTTCTGTGGTAATGCTATATTATTTATGCACATTTTACTTATATATGACTGACTATTTTTTAGGCTAGAAGAAACTCTATAGTCATTAAAACATTTGCTTAAAGGAAGACTTCAGGAAGTCTGAAATATACCATCTGAAAATGCAGTATGCAAGTGCCTATAGGTTCTCTATGGTGTCAAATCAAACTTCTGCAGCTAAAAGTTCTGTTTAAAATATTTAATCATGTGACCTAAAGCAGTTCAGTTGAAGGTATTAGTAAGCTAGTAGGCTAAGTCCAAAACAAAGTGGAACAGATACAAAATTATTGAAGCAGATACAAAACAAAGAATTCTGGGAAAGTAACAACATCTTGCACCTCTGAAATACTTTTGCACAAAGTGTTTGGTGAAAGGGCTCATAGCCAGATATTTTAAAGGGAATTACATAACACCAGTTATTAGAGAAGCTAATACTAAAAAAAACAAAAACAAAAAAAGAAACAAGCTCTGCTACTGATTTCATTACAGGACAGTGAAAACTTTTGTGCCTGGAGTTGTCCTTTAAAGTGAACCTGAAGTGAAAATCAATTTAGAAGTAATTGCTTCTGTGGTACTTTCCCGGACTCCCATAATTTTAGGGCTCAAAATGTCAGGTTGAACTTTTGGCCATATTTAACATCACTCCTACATTATTGTATAGCTGTTCATTCAGCTCCCCCACAGAGAAATGATTAGCTATTAATCTTTGAATAACTATCCTGCTGTCAGGTATGTTTTCACAGCTCCACAGAAATTGTTTCATCTCTAATTAGTTACCAGGAGAGCTGCTCACGGCAGCTGTAAAGCAATGGCATGGGTGTAATAGCCCCCTGCAACCACAGGAGGGCCCAGGGTCTAATGGGGTCCATCATTCTCTCTACCACCTTCATGCAGAGCACAGCCAGCACATACTTATGTCACCACAGCTCCATTCATTCTTTTTCACTCTGCAGTGTGTTAGTATGCACCAGTGTTCCCCCGTAAGGCCCTGATGCATGTCACATGACCTTTGGGCCTTGCAGAGGAACGCTGGTGCATGCTGCTACAATGCAAATTGAAGAGGAGGGAGTGGAGATGCGCCAATGTAAGTATGTGCATGCTGTGCATGAAGGGGGGCCCGAGGCTCACAGAGGCAGGCTGCACTTGGGGTGGAGCATTTTTTTTAAGCACTTCACCCTACAAAGTTTTTGCAGGTGGTGGGTGCACCCTAGTTACACCCAGTGGCGTAGCTAAGGAGCTATGGGCCTCAGTGCAAGTTTTACATCGCCCGCCCAAGCACCCTATACATAACAATTGATGAAGCGCACCAAAACCTGCCAAGGATTTCCACAGTGTCAGAGGTGCAAGAAGGACATGGGGAACAGTTTGTTAATGATTACTACTATTTAAAGCATCTATAGAAGTGATTATTACCAGCACAGGGCCAATAGAGAGCTAATATTGTGCTTGAGGGAGGGCCCCTCGGGGGCCCTTCTGACCCAAGGGCCCTGATGCAGTTGCTACCTCTACAACCCCTATTGCTACACCACTGGTAAATGGGGCCCTAAGCAAAGTAACTGTTTTGCCCCCCCATCATGTCATAATAGAATCAGAAGATATTGCAGCTGCACAGCAACATTCCGCACACACCGAGGCAGCCGAGCTACTGGTTGCTATGGGCAACAGCCCCTTTCCTCTGTGGGAGCACAATTCAGGGAATAGCAGCGGCAAAATGCAGAGTGAGAGATGAATGGCTGGGACATTTGCACTCAGGGGCAGGGGCACCCCTGTGAAGAGGGCGCCAGATATCACAGCAGCAGCACTTTCCCCCTGCATCTCCAGCCTGGCAATAGCAGAAAGCTCTGGACACCGCCAAACTGGAAGCCATTCCCCAGACAGAATTATATAACCACCCCCACCACCGAACATCCGATTTCCTCCCAAACTAGACAGCCACCATGCAGCCTCCGTCCCAGTGAATACGATAGTCCAGCAGAGAAGGCAGCTGCAGCAGGGGAGAATGACAGCACCAGATGACTCACATTCACCTATTGCGATCCAAGCAATAGAGGTCCCGTCATCCGGAGCCCATCTGTCTCCTCTAGAGTGCTGCTGCTCTGTTACTACTACTATTATTACTTCCTACTTCCTGTCTGATCTGAGAATCAGGAAGTTCAGAGCGAGCGGCTGCACTGTAGAAGAGACAGATGGGTTTCAGATGACGGGATCTCTATCGCTTGGATCATGGATAGGTGAGTGAGCGTTTGCCATCTGCTGCTATCATTCTTGCTGCAGCTGTGGTTCTCTGTGGGAAGGGAGGGAGGAGTGGGCAGTGGCAGAGCGCACAGTAGCAGGAAGGGGGACCTAGGAGGAGAGCCTGGCTCTGAAGACAATCAGCAGCGCACGGCATCATTTGACAAGACAAGACAAATAACATTTATATCGCGCTTTTCTCCTGGCGGACTCAAAGCGCCAGAGCTGCAGCCACTAGGACGCGCCCTATAGGCAGTAGCAGGGTTAGAGAGACTTGCCTAAGGTCTCCTACTGAATAGGTGCTGGCTTACTGAACAGGCAGAGCCGAGATTTGAACCCTGGTCTCCTGTGTCAGAGACAGAGCCCTTAAAGGGACTCTGAGCAGAGCCTGTGGGTATGCCTTTAAGCATACCCACAACTAATTAATTACATCCTCACACCTACCAGCATTATGTTTGTAATTATCCCCTCTTTCCAATGATAGATAAACTGCCACCCTACGCCTTTTAGTTTTTCGCAATCGGAATTGCTGTGGCCACGATTTCGATCGTGAAAATTGCGAAAAATAAAAGGCATAGGGCGGCGGTTTATATATCATTGGAAAGAGGAGAAAGAGAGCTTTAAAATAATATGCACCTTTCCATAGTTACTGCACTGCTCAGAGTCCCTTTAACCATTATACCATCCAGCCACCACTGACAGGATGGAGAGGGCTGGTTTATGTGCTGATGGGGCCCCTTTGACTCTGAATGGGGCCCCAAGTGACTGCTTTTGTTGCCTGGTCAGTAATCCGGCCCTGCCTTTGAGCACTGGTTTATTAACCTTTCTGATTGTTAAAATGTATTTTCTGTAAACTCATGCCATATTGACCATTGCAATGCCCTTCTGTCTGGTCTCCCTATGACCTGAATAGACCCGCTGCAGTCTATCATGAATGCGGCAACCAGAATTATCCACTCCTCCCATCGCTCCACCACCATGGCTCCCCTCCATGAATCCCTCCACTGGTTTCCTATCCAGTCCAGAATCAGATTCAAGATTCTGTGTCTGACCTACAAATCTGTCCACAAAACCTGTCCAACCTACATTTCCGATCTTACTCAGAGGTAAACACCTACCCGCTCACTCCACTCCTTGAATGAGCTTCGCATGACTGCATCACCCAGTCCCATGCACGCCTCCAGGACTTCTCAAGAGCTGCTCAAACACTATGGAACTCCCTACCTCCACCCATCCTTCAACATCTTCAAGAAGGCCCTCAAAACTCACCTTTTCAATCTGGCCTACCACCCCTCACAAGTGCTTTAAACCCGCAGCTGCACTCTGGTCCTCTACCTTTCGTGTCCCTATCTTTCCCTCTAGATTGTAAGCCTTTGGGCAGGGTCCTCCTCCTTTTGTGTCCTACCTGATCATGCACCTCCATTACTGTGCACTCATGCTATGCATGTGAGTGAAGCTAACTTGCCTAATCTCCATGCTCCCCTCCAGTGACTGACTAAGCATTACCTTATACTGTGCTGCGTGATCTGGGTTTTTTATGTATTCCTGTATTGTCATATTGCTGTATGTCACCCCTAAATATTGTCTGTAACCTAAACGAATGTCCAGCGCTGCGTAACATGTTGGCGCTTTATAAATACAATAAATAAATAAATATATTCACCAGTAATTTTGGCCAGAGAATTCTCATCCAAATAGCTGATTTACTGATCAAAGTCTGGTGGCTTTCATTTACTAGTGCTGCTTCTGCTTCCTGGGTTAGCTGAGCTTTTCATGTTATCCTGTCAGCAGGAGAATCGGTGTGCTGCTTAACTTCACAATGAACATACATGATTAGAGAAATCAATATTTTATACCTATCATGTATATTGAAATATAAACTGAGAGTTTGAGGCAAAAAAGGACTTATTTTTACATTTTATCTTACATTCTGTTCAATGCAGAATGCACAGTGGTGTGTTACCCCATCCTCAACACCACCGATCCTGCCAATAACCCCCCTAATGCAGAAGGAGCACTGAATGATTTTGCTATGTAGTACTATCAGGTGCAGTTACAGCCCCCAGTCTTTTGTATGTTTGCAATGAGAAATGACAAAACTAGTTGGTTGCTGCACCCAGCAGGAAAAGTGGAAATACAATTTTCCCAATCATAAAAACTCAGCATCAGCAAAGCTAATGTTGCATTTCATTGCGTACGTTAAAAAGGGGCGCTGGGAAAAAAGGGCGCCGGGTTTTTAACGATAAGCATGGATAACGTTTAAAAATGTATTGTACTGTATTTCGTTTAAAATTAATGTTTTTTAAAGTTATAAATCATTAAATAATGTGCATTAAATCGGCAATTGTAAAAACGTTAATCTTTCGTTTAAATACTGAAACGTATAATAACGTTAAAAAAAAAAAATTGCTAAGTAACCCTCCCTGTACCTACCCCTAACCCCTAGACCCCCCTGTTGATGCCTAAACCTAAGACCCCCCCTGTTGGTGCCTAAGTAACCCTCCCTGTACCTACCCCTAACCCCTAGACCCCCCTGTTAGTGCCTAAACCTAAGACCCCCCTGTTGGTGCCTAAACCTAAGACCCCCCTGTTCGTGCCTAAACCTAAGACCCCCCTGTTGGTGCCTAAACCTAAGACCCCCCTGTTGGTGCCTAAACCTAAGACCCCCCTGTTGGTGCCTAAACCTAAGACCCCCCTGTTGGTGCCTAAACCTAAGACCCCCCTGTTGGTGCCTAAACCTAAGACCCCCCTGTTGGTTTTTTCGTTTAAAAATAATGTAAAAAAATGTACTGTTTTTCGTTTAAAAATAATGTTTGAAAAAAAATATTGTAGTTTTTCGTTTAAAAATAATATTAAAAAATGTATAAATCATTAAATAATGTGTAATCATGAGAAGCAGTAATAAAACATTAAGTCTCCGGGCGCCGCTTTTAAAACGTTATTTTTCACCGGCGCCCTTTTTTCCTATCGGGCGCCCATTAAACGATATTTATTATAGGAGTGAATGGCGGCGCCCGATTTGTCCACTAGCCTCAGGCGCCCGAATTTACTGTTTCCCATTTCATTTACCTTATAAGACACAGTTCAAAGCATCGAGAACCTCCATTACAAACCAGTCTGTAAAATGGCAGGTGGCTCATAAAATGTCCACATTTGAAATTAACATACCAAGGACCAAAACCTGTAACCAAAAGAATTGGTTAATGCCTTAAAAAACTCTGAAATAAATAACGAAGTAAAACATGAAATGGAAGCGAGCTGAAAGGTACAAGTATAGTTCATGTTCAAAGTGAATTCAGCCTGCAGAATGTATTGATCCCATACTAAGTGTGCAATCAATACTTTCTGTCACTGCATGCTTTTTACTGTGAAAAATGTATCACAGCAACAGAACATTGCAAACCCCTGGCTATGCTTTTCATTTATTTATTTATTTTAAATTTTCAGCCAAAACTTTTCCTGCTGTGCTTTTAGCAGCACGCTTGGGATTTTAAACAGTACACTATTAATAAAAAAAAAGAATGCCCCCCCTCCCCGCTGTGGGTTTTTCTTCTCTCTGTGGATGGTCAGCTTTATGGTCTGGGGAAGGGACAGCCAAAAGCACGGGAAGCTCAACTGGAAGAATTTGACTGTGAGTCAGACACAAAGCAGGGCGGCCAAGAAAAACAGTGTGAGCTGTGTCAGTTTTTATTACAATAATAAGACTAGCGTTTTCTCTGCCGGTCTGCACACTCGTTTTATTGGGCGAAGGGAAAAAAATGAGCATTAAGGTGGATTACTCATTGGAGGCCCATACCTTGAAATTTAAATATTGCGCTTAAGAGCAATTAACTGTATCACTGCACACCTCTGTACACTCACCTTTTATAGCACATTCTAACTTCAGTGTGTTTATAGATCACATCGCAACACATGCTTTTGGTCATTAAGAAACACCTAGTTTTGTACTGCAATGAAAATTATGTTAATCTTTTCTAAAAGAAAAATTTAAGATAATGATATATATGTTGAGAGTTCTACAGAAATGAAAAGCTTTGTATATGAACTCGTGCAAAAGAAGCACCAAATTAATTACTATTTAGTATTTATATAGCGCCGACATCTTCCGTGACACTGTACAAAGTATATCGTCTTCTCACTTAACTGTCCTTCAGAGGGGCTCACAATCTAATCCCTACTATAGTCACATGTCTATAACGTAGTCTAGGGCCAGTGTATGTATAGTGTAGTGTATGTATTGTAGTCTAGGGCCAATTTAGGGGGAAACCAATTAACTGATCTGTATGTTTTTGGGATCTGGGAGGAAACCAGATTGCCGGGAGGAAACCTACATAGACATGGGGAAAACATACAAACTCCTGCAGATATTGCCCTGGCTGGGTTCAAACCAGGGGCCAGGGTGCTGCACGGCGAAAGTGCTAACCACTACGCCACCATGCTGCCTTAGAAGTAGAGCTATATATAGCATTAGCAGGGGCGTAGCAATAGGGGGTGCAGCGGTAGCGACCGCATCGGGGCCCTTGGGCCAGAGGGGCCCCGAAGGGCCCTCCCTCAACTACAGTTTTAGCTCTCTATTGGTTCTGTGCTCATAATAATCACTTCTATATATACATTGAGTAGTGGTAATCATTAACAAGCTGTTCCCCATCCCCTTCTTGCACCTCAGACACTGTAGTTGCCATTGTCAGGTTTTGGTGCGCCGTATCAATTGTCATGTGTAGAGTGCCTGGGGGGCCCCATTGTAAAACTTGCATCGGGGCCCACAGCTCCTTAGCTACGCTACTGAGCATTAGCCTCTTGAGAGTCAGTGCCATGGGCTATACATTAGGAAAGAAGGGGAGGCAGTGCCTTACATGATTTATTGTTATATTTTTGTAAATGCATTTTAAATATCTCTCTGTACCTGCAGTCTCCAGACTGATGCTGATTTTAGGGGAATTGGGGGAAAGAGGGGTGCTAGGATGCTTTTCCAATGTTCTATTCTCTATTGTCATGATCCTAGCTAGCTCTAATGACCCCTAAAACCCTGATCACTTTGTTAAATCTATAATTGGTAACCCTAAAGCCTCATACACACATGTGAGGCATGTTGTCCAGCCCCTTGGGCAACATTGCAGAGCTGAGGCTTTACAGATGCGTCGCTAGCCTATAGGCTAGTGATGTGCTCTTTTCTTATGTAAGGGAAGTGGAAGGCCAATGGAAGGGCATGTGTCACACGGAGGGCGGGTTAAGTGAGGATAACAATAATTTTGTCTGTCACTCAGCCAAAGCTGAGCAGCCCAGTGAGGTCAGAGGCTGCTGTACACATGCAAAGGTGGTCATTATTGCCCACCTTAGCCGAGTTTCATCTAGCACGTGTACAAGGCTTTACTTTGGAACAGTTACATTAGTGCTTTTACCTAAGGAAAAAGAGGAAGGTGTATGCAATCCAAGGTACTGTAGGGCAGCATTACTGATAAGAGCATCAATTTAACCAACAGCTTGCAATTAACAAAGACATGCACATGGAGTGTAACCAGTTATGTAATGTGACTTACCATCTGTGAGGCTGACCTTTTCAAACACATTTTTAGCAAGACCATTTGTGTTATGAAGTCAGACCTTTTTAATTTTAAATATTCTGGAGGTGTGTTTAGCTTCTAAAGGTAACAATGGTTAATTTGCATATATTCAGCAGTGTTGCACTGGGAGACATCTCAAGCTCACTCCAACCTGAATTATCACAAATTCTTTCTGTTTTAAGAAAGCAAACTTTTGTTTTTCGTAGCATTTTAGTAAGGGGGTTTTTAGGACCATTGTAGTCCCTTACACACTCCAATGAGTTTGGGGTCACCATGAGCTTGCTGGTTAGTCTGTACCTCTCGGTGTTACAAGCCTTACTCCATAGAGCCAAATTAATCCATGCCATGCACTGATGAGGATCAAACAATCCGAAACAGTCTGTATGCATGTTGGATTATTCTGGCTCTATACAAATTACCAAGCTAACACATCATTGCATTCCAATGGTTAATGGTTAATTTGCATATATTCAGCAGTGTTGCTCTGGGAGACATCTCAAGCTCACTCCAACCTGAATTATCGCAAATTCTTTCTGTTTTAAGTAGGGATGGGACGAATCCACAATTTCTTCGAATCCGAATCCGAATCCGAATCTAAAAAGGTTCTCGAATATCTCGAACCTTTCGAATCCCGAATCTAACGAATCCTGCGTTCCGTGGAATGGTTGCCCACAGTATAGGTAGGCAGGCTAGGTGCTCACACTATAGGTAGCTAGGTAAAGGTGCCTTCAGTATAGCTAGCTAGGCATAGGTGCCTTCAGTATAGCTAGCTAGGTATAGGTGCCTTCAGTATAGCTAGCTAGGCATAGGTGCCTTCAGTATAGCTAGCTAGGTAGGGGCCTTCAGTATAGCTAGGTATAGGGGCATTCATTATAGCTAGGTATAGGGGCATTCAGTATAGCTAGGTATAGGGGCATTCAGTATAGCTAGGTATAGGGGCATTCAGTATAGCTAGTTAGGTATAGGGGCCCTCAGTATAGCTAGTTAGGTATAGGGGCATTCAGTATAGCTAGGTATAAGGGCATTCAGTATAGCTAGTTAGGTTAGGGTTAGGGGCCCTCAGTATAGCTAGTTAGGTATAGGGGCATTCAGTATAGCTAGTTAGGTATAGGGGCATTCAGTATAGCTAGTTAGGTAAAGGGGCCCTTAGTATAGCTAGTTAGGTAAAATGGCATTCAGTATAGCTAGGTATAAGGGGATTCAGTATAGCTAGTTTGGTATAGGGGACCTCAGTATAGCTAGCTAGGTATAGGGGCCTTCAGTATAGCTAGGTATAGGGGCATTCAGTATAGCTAGTTAGGTATAGGGACCCTCAATATAGCTAGTTAGGTATAGGGGCATTCAGTGTAGCTAGATAGGTATAGGGACCCTCAGTATAGCTAGTTAGGTATAGGGACCCTCAGTATAGCTAGTTAGGTATAGGGGCATTTAGTGTAGCTAGTTAGGTATAGGGACCCTCAGTATAGCTAGGTATAGGGGCATTCAGTATAGCTAGTTAGGTATAGGGACCCTCAGTATAGCTAGTTAGGTATAGGGGCATTCAGTATAGCTAGTTAGGTATAGGGGCCCTCAGTATAGCTAGTTAGGTATAGGGGCATTCAGTATAGCTAGTTAGGTATAGGGACCCTCAGTATAGCTAGTTAGGTATAGGGGCATTCAGTATAGCTAGTTAGGTATAGGGGCCCTCAGTATAGCTAGTTAGGTATAGGGGCATGCAGTATAGCTAGTTAGGTATAGGGACCCTCAGTATAGCTAGTTAGGTATAGGGACCCTCAGTATAGCTAGTTAGGTATAGGGACCATCAGTGTAGCTAGTTAGGTATAGGGACCCTCAGTGTAGCTAGCTCACCCCCTACAAAGAAAAAAAAAGCATCGGCTCACCTAACAAGGGGATCCAGCGCCGAATCCCGCTGCATCCCCCGCTCGTCCTCTTCCGATGCCCCGCTCGCCCTATTCTGACCCCCCCGCGCCTCCTCCGCTCGCCCCTTGCATAGATGTGAGCATTGGCTCACCTAACACCTGCCCTGGATTCCCTACCTGCCGCCAGCGCAGCGCCGCAGACCTCTTGTTTCCTCCTCTGTTCCCTCTAGTAACCCGCCCGGCGCTTCAGTGATGACGCGATGCAAAAGCGGATCACTAGGGGGAACAGAGGAGGAAACAAGAGGTCTGCGGCTCTGCGCTGGCGGCAGGTAGGGAATCCAGGGCAGGTGTTAGGTGAGCCAAAGGTCACATCTATACAAGCGGCGAGCGGAGGAGGCGCGGGGGGGTCGGAATAGGACGAGCGGGGGATCGGCGGTTGCGCGGGGATGCAGTGGGATTCGGCGGATTCGTTTAGGGGGAAATTGCGTCGGGATTCGAATCCACGAATCTCGAATATTTCTCAATATTCGAGGGATTCGTGGATTCGCCGGATTCGCCGTCCCACCCCTAGTTTTAAGAAAGCAAACTTTTATTGATTTTAAATAAAAATACATATGCAAACAGTAGAAAAGTGAACACTGGTACTCTAATATCAAATAGAACCAAGTGGAAAACGGGAAGAACCGCAAAGTAGTGTCCTTACATGGGGCCTGATTCACAAAGCGGTGATAACTCAGTTATCACGCCTAAAAGACTTTAGGTGTGATAACCTTTGCACTGCTGAGTTAGCACCGCTTTGTGCTCTTTATCGCGCGCAAAGTCCCGCAAGCAAAGTTTTGCGCGCACAATCGCGCAATTCCGCGCGCAGCGCCCACTGCACCACTGCACTGTGCGCCGCACGATTGCGCATGGGAATTTAATGCGAGTTTCATTTTATCACGCCTAAACTGAGTTTAGGCGTGATAAAAGGCTTTTCACAGGCGTGCAAACACTTTGCACCGCTTTGTGAATCAGGCCCATGATGTATTAAAAGTAATGAGTTCCTGAAGATAATGTTTAAGTATTGTTAACATTATCAAATTCTTTATTGTTGGGATCACTAAGAATTAATCATAATCCTAAACGGTAAAAGAGAAAAAAAAAAGTCAAAAAGCCTTAGTTTCACACTTGTAAACTCATCAATAGCTGTCCTATGTGTATGTGCACATTATATTCACAAATACATGATATATAAAAACAAAAACATAACCCTTGTGAAACAGTGTAAAAATAGAAATGTACAAAATGCCCAAAAAGTTGCAGTATAGTCACAGTATTGAAAACCCTCACAATACAAACCTGACATGCATTTTGTGAGGCAGTATTGGCTTCCTCGGAGATAAAGATAGTAAATGTATATCACAATAATGTGTATAACACAGCAGAAGGTCAATCAATAGATGAAACTACATGAGAAAATGTAATTAAAAATGGAAGTAAATGGAATGGAGGAAATAGAGTGGAAGACAGATAGGAAAAGAAAAAAAGTAGAGTTGAAAAGGAGAAGGAATTAATAGGAAGAGGGGGCAAGCACAGTACTGAAAGTGCAAAAGGGAGGCTAAAGAAAGGAAATGCAAAGAGAATGGGAAAGTGGTGATGAATGGTCTCAAAAGAATTCAAGATACTTGATAAATTATCACAAATTATCACAACATTGTGATAATAAAAGATCTATTAAGGTTACAAGCAGTGTGACCAAGGTTTGTCCTAACAGGAGGGACAAAGAGGTTGATTCATTAAACATCAATATTACCACGCGCTACTAGAGTACTGGGAGTCATGCTACTAGTGTATCTCGCACTACTTACGTGTAGAAGTAACTGTAATATTGCTGTGCATGGTGTAGTTTAAGGGCCCGTTTCCACTAGGGCGAATTCGCATGCGTGGCCTGCATGCGGATTCGCATAGGCAATGAAAGTGGATGGGACTGTTTCCACTTGTCATTGTTTTCGTGCGATTTTCTGTGCAGGATTTTTCTGCACGGTAGGGTCTGCAGAATTCGCCTGCGTGAGGAATGCAGGCGAATCGCAGCCCATGTATTTAATAGGGAAAACGCATGTGCGTTTTTTGCCGCGAATTCGCGTGCGAATTCGCATGAAAAGTAATACAAATTGATTTAGGCAGTGACATGGTTAAATTCGCATAGACCCTGCCTATGCGAAATCGCATGCGAATTCGCGGCAAAAAACGCACGCGGAATCGCATCCGCATGCGATTTCGTCAGCAGTGGAATCTCAGGGATTCGCACCACACTAGTGGAAACGAGCCCTAATGAATCAACCCCCAAATGTGGAATGAAGAGCGTAACAGAAGATGCTGAACCTATCAAAAGTGTAAATAAATAACTGTAAATAACTGAATAACTAAAGAGTAAAACAGTATAAAGGAGTGTACACAAGCACAATTACTGTTGCCCGAAGGGATGGGTGACAGTTCAAGGATGTGTTTTCTATGTAGATGCTTTTCAAATGATAGGTCTTGTTCAACTGTGAATAGAGGTTTACATCCTGCCATTTGAGACCAAAGCCGTGTATCAGTCCTACCCATAGAGCACACCGTGGCTTAGTGGTTAGTACTCGTGCCTTGCAGCGCTGGTCCCTGATTTGAATCCCAACCAGGGCAAAATTCGCATAGAGTTTGTATGTTCTCCTCATGTCTGTATTGATTTCCTCAGTGCACTACAGTTTCCTCCCCTTTTCCAAAACACATATGGATAAGTTAATTGGCTTCCAACTAAAATTGCCCCTAAACCATGATGGACATATGACCATTGTAGAATAGATTGTGAGCTCCTCTGAGAGACAGTTAGTGACAAGACAATGTACTCTGTAAATGTGCAGTGGATGATGTTGGCGCTATAAAAATACTAATAATAATATGATAAAAGGATTTAGCCCTCTGGGTTAACAATTCCATTTATTTGTATTTAATAAAGGTGATTTTTTTTTAGATTCAGTCCTCTATCATATGTACAAAATTGATTGTGTTTTAGTCGTTAATCAGGTTCTGTGTATTTGACAGTTTAGGGACAAATTCTGTACAGATGTGTTGCTATTCATGTATTGTGTTGCTATGGAGGGGAAAGGAAGGGCAACAGTGTGGCAAATGGCAAAGTGGCTTTAGTGGGAGGGGTAAGGAGGAAAACAGTGGGCTCAGAAAATGGTAGCTCTTGCATGTATCCCTGAAGCTTTGGATCTTTCCTGTAACTGCTATAGCCAATCAGAAGAGAGACATGCTGCTGGGGATAGTTGGGCTGCTTGATTTCTCTGCCCTTTTTCTACCTGATATGCTCATTCACTCACCACCATGCACATAGCTAGGCTGATTTGATTTCATGCCAGGTCCAAGGAGGAAGCAAAGAGAGCTGGATGGTAAGTAGTCAAGGTGGGATGAGCAGTGTGAAAGAGAACAGCCCTCTGACTGGTAGAGATGGCCTGAACGGTTCACCAGCGAACGGTTACCGGCAAACGTCCGGGGTTCGCAATCGCGGAGAAAAACAAACTTTACCGGAAGTTCAATTTGCCCCCATAGTGCATCATGAGGGTCAACTTTGACCCTCTACATCACAGTCAGCAGTCACATTGTAGCCAATCAGGCTACACTCCCTCCTGGAGGCCCTCCCCCCCTTATAAAAGGCAGGCAGCGTCAGGCTTTTCACTCATTCGTGTGCCTGCAGTAATTAGAGAAGGGAAAGCTGCTGCAGACTCTCATAGGGAAAGATTAGTTAGGCTCTTGTAGGCTTCTTAGCTTGCTCCTTGCTGATTCTTATTGCTAAAAAAAGCACCCCTCAACAGCTCTTTTGAGAGCTAATCTTGTTCTTGTGATCTATTTTTTGTGTGTGTCTGTGTGTCCCACTGACACTTGTGTTGCATAGACAGCCTTGGTAATTCTTACTGTGTGTGCCACTGCCAGGCCCAGCACATTCAGTGACTACCTGTGTGTGTGCCAGGTGCACATTGCAATACCCATCACTGCATATACCTACCTACCTGTTGTTCACAGTGCACCCAACTACCTACGTGAGCTGAGCGCACGCAGTGTCACTGTGCCAGTCCGGTATCTGCCTGTGTGTGACAGGTGCACGTTGTAATACTGTAACGATCGGTGTAACACAGAGAGGGTCTGATTATTGGTGATCTGCAGTATCACCAAAAATGCAGAGATACACCTGATTATTGATGATCTGCAGTATCACCGATAATCAGATATATAACTAAACTCTGGACACCTGAGTAATATGAGTGTTTGGTGCAACAGTAATACTTTGAGGACAAAATCTGGAGAACAGGTACAAAGGCAGTAAGGAATACTGCACTAGAGAACGAGTACCTTTCAGCAGCCTGAGAATCTCCCGCAGGGAGGAGTCAGGCTGGGAGAAGGAAGGACCAGAGCGTGAGTGACACCAATAGGAGGATGTCACTGACTGATCTGTGAACTATCTCTAACTGGGGAGATAGTTCTCAAGGTCGGGCAAGCCAGGTCGGCAACACACAGACAAACAAAGTACAAAGACAGGAGGCCGATTCGGTAATCCTAAGGCAAGCAGGGTTTGGCAACAGAGTATCAGATATAGCAAAGTACTGAATCAGTGAACAGAAGAGTGGTCAGGAAAGCAGTAAGTCATAACAGATAATAAACAATGCCTAGTCTTGGGTGTGAGCTCCGTGATCATCAACACCCTGGAACTAGTCTGACATATAACAGAATGATAACACAAGTCCCTAGTCTTGGGTGTGAAGTCCGTGATCATCAACACCCTGGAACTAGTCTGAAGTATAACAGAATGGTAACACAAGTCCCTAGTCTTGGGTGTGAGGTCCGTGATCATCAACACCCTGGAACTAGTCTGAAGTATAACAGAATGGTAACACAAGTCCCTAATCTTGGGTGTGAGGTCCTTGATCATCAACACCCTGGAACTAGTCTGAAGTATAACAGAATGGTAACACAGATTCTGACAAAAAGGTCTGAGTGTTTCCACGTAGTGATCGCAACGGCAGACAACCAGTGAATGACCAGCACCCGGTATATATAGCACAGCGCTCTCCGTCGCCTCCCCTAAGTGCTGGACCAATGGGAACTGGTTGAATCATCAGCTGACTGGCTTGGTCAGCTGACTCTCCTCTGGCTGTCACAAAAGTTCTGCCTCTCAGCGCACGCGCGCGTCCTTCTGAACCCGTGTGGACTATCAGTGCCAGCCACACCAGACATGCGTTGTGTACCACCCGCCGCGCTGGACGCGGAACCAGCCGCACCGCTATCAGGGCATGCGGTGGTTTCTCCGCGTTTAGCCATACTTGCAGATGTAGGCGTACGCGTGCAATTCGCCGCGTTAGATGCGGAATCAGCCACCTTGTTCTGAGTACATGCGGCGTCTTTTCCGCGTTTGCTCACAGTACCCCCCCTGAGGAGTGGACTCCGGACAGCTCCTACCCGGTTTCTCAGGATGTAGGGCGTGGAACTCCCTCCTTAATTCATCCGCATGCATGCGGCAATCAGGTACCCATGTTCTTTCTTCAATGCCATAACCCTTCCAGTGAACCAAATACTGTACTGAGTTCTGTACAATACGTGAGTCTAAAATCTTTTCCACTTCATACTCAGGTTGATCATCCACCATCACAGGGGGAGGAGGAGTGGAATCTACATGCACTGCTGGCTTAAGCAGGGATACATGGAATGATCTCACACCACGCATACTGGCAGGAAGATCAATGGCATAAGTAACATTGTTGATTTTCCTGGTTACTGGGAAAGGACCCACAAATCTGGGTCCTAGCTTGGGTGAAGGCTGTTTAAGAGCCAAATGATGAGTGGACACCCAGACCAAGTCTCCTGGCCGGAACTTCCACTCTATGGAACGTTTCTTGTCAGCTTGACCTTTCTGACTCTGAAAAGCCTTCTCTAGATTCTTTTTCACAATTCCCCAAATGTTTTTAAATGACTTTTGCCAAGCCTCCAGAGCTGGAAACGGAGTGGAAGCTACTGGCAATGGGGAGAACCTAGGCAACCTTCCTGTTACCACCTGGAATGGAGAGAATCCAGAAGAAGAGCTTTTCAAATTATTGTGTGCAAATTCTGCAAGCGGCAAGAACTTGACCCAATCAGTCTGTGCCTCCGCAACATAACACCTTAGAAACTGTTCCAGAGATTGATTAATTCTCTCGGTCTGACCATTGGTCTGTGGGTGGTAGCCCGACGAAAACGAAAGTTCCATGCCCAACTGATGACAGAATGCCCTCCAAAATTTAGAAACAAATTGGACTCCCCGATCTGACACAATATTTTCCGGAATGCCATGTAGCCGGAAGATATGCAGGATGAAGAGATCGGCCAACTCCTGGGCCGAGGGGAGTCCTTTCAGGGGCACAAAATGGGCCATTTTACTGAATCTGTCGACTACCACCCAAATGACCGACATGCCCTCAGACTTCGGGAGTTCGCCCACAAAATCCATGGACAAATGGGTCCATGGTTCACTCGGGGTGGGTAAAGGCTGCAATGTTCTCACAGGTGCCTGACGGGAGGGTTTACTTCTTGCACACACTGCACATTCTCTCACATATTCCTTGTAGTCAGTTGCCAATGAAGGCCACCATGCACACCTAGCAACAAGGTCCTGTGTTCTGGTGGCACCAGGGTGTCCAGCATTTTTGTGGGAGTGGAACATCTGCAATATCTGGAGGCGAAATGGAAACGGTACAAACATGACCCCTTCAGGCTTTCCGTCAGGGACATCCTGCTGGAAGGGACTTAAAGTTTCAGTCCAGTTCCTCCAGGTCTCTGTGGCTGCCAACACCACTTTCTGTGGGAGAATAGTTTCTGGGTCTGAGGGCTGTGCTGTCTCTGGCTCAAAACATCTGGATAAAGCGTCTGCTTTAATGTTTTTACTACCCGGGGTATACGTAATTATAAATCTGAATTTCGAGAAAAACAGTGACCACCGAGCCTGTCGGGGACTCAATCTCTTAGCCCCCTCGATGTATTCCAAATTTTTGTGATCAGTGTAAACTGCAATCATATGTTCTGCTCCTTCTAGCCAATGATGCCATTCTTCAAAGGCCAATTTAATGGCTAGGAGCTCCCTGTTGCCTATATCGTAGTTTTTCTCTGCGGGTGAAAATCTACGAGAGAAATAGGCACACAGGTGTAACCTTCCCCGCAACCCAGAACGCTGAGACAGCACAGCCCCTACCCCAACCTCTGAGGCATCTACCTCCACAATAAAGGGATAGGATATGTCAACGTGTCTCAAAATGGGTGCAGTACAAAACAATTCCTTCAGGGTGGAGAAAGCAGCAAGAGCTTCGGAGGACCAGTGGTTAGTATCTGCCCCTTTCTTTGTGAGGCTGGTGAAGGGTGCGATGACTGTGGAGTACCCCTTTATGAACCTTCTATAGTAGTTAGCAAACCCTAAGAATCTCTGGAGAGCCTTCAGTCCCACCGGCTGAGGCCACTCCAGAACAGCAGAGACCTTGGCAGGGTCCATAGAAAGGCCTGAGGTAGAGACTATGTACCCCAGAAAGGTGACAGATGTTACCTCAAAAATGCATTTCTCCAACTTGGCATATAACATGTTTTGTCTTAGCTTGCGCAACACAAACCTGACATGATCCCTATGCTCTGAGAGGTTGGCTGAGAAGATTAGTATATCATTCAAATATACCAGGACAAATTTTCCTAAAACCTCTCTGAACACCTCATTGATGAGTTCCTGAAAGACGGCTGGGGCGTTACACAACCCGAAGGGCATCACCAGGTACTCGTAATGCCCATTGGGTGTGTTAAAGGCTGTCTTCCATTCATCGCCCTCTCTGATCCGTACCAGGTTGTATGCACCCCGCAAATCCAACTTTGAGAAAATCTTAGCATTGGTGACCTGAGTAAATAAATCGTCAAAGGCAATGGATAGCGATTTTTTTACTGTGATTTTATTCAGACCCCGATAATCAATGCACGGCCGAAGGCCTCCGTCTTTTTTCTTTACGAAAAAGACACCTGCTCCAGCAGGCGACCGGGACGGGCGAATGAATCCCTTAGCTAAGTTTTCACGGATATATTCCTGCATGGCCAATTTTTCGGGCCCAGATAAATTGTAGAGATGCCCTCTAGGGGGCATACAACCAGACCGGAGATCGATAGGACAATCGAAAGGGCGGTGTGGAGGAAGTTTATCGGCCGATTTAGGACAAAAACACGTCTGCAAACTCAGAATACTGATCTGGCAATCCTTCCACATGAATCTTGGTCTCACCCAAGGTTACCTTCGCTAAACAATGATGAAAACAATGGGAAGACCAGCTCGTTAGCTGACCAGTGGCCCAATTAATCTGAGGTGAGTGAAGTTGTAACCAAGGCATGCCAAGAATGATCGTGGAGGTTGTCATTCGTAACACAAAAAAAAAACAAATTTTCTCTATGCAACACCCCAACAGTGACTCCCACTTCCGGAGTCCGTGACAGAGGACTGTTACCCTGCAGAGGGGAATCATCTACTGCAGTAACCTGAATCTAAGGTTTTACCGGGGTGACCGGAATACCCAACTTTTTTGCAAACTCATAATCCATAAAATTAGCCGCTGAGCCTGAGTCAATGAAGGCTTCAGTGACTTCAGACCTATCTTCCCATGAAATAGTACAGGGAAGAAGCAAACGTTTATCATCTAGGGGTACAAATTGCATGCCTAGGGTATTACCCCCAACTACACCTAGGCAGTAGCGTTTCCCGACTTCTTATGGCAATTCTGCACTCTATGACCCCCCTCCGCACAATAAAGACAGAGATGTTCTGATATTCTGCATTTCCGATCCACTTGAGACAACTTTGACCGACCAATCTGCATTGGCTCCGGTGGAGGTGAAGCGGGTGGAGGTGGAGTCACTGGGGATGCAGCGCGGGACACCATTCTCACATGGTTTATACCCCGGGTCTGCCTCTGATAGCGCAGCCGGCGATCTATCCTGATGGCCGATGAAATGGCCTCATCGATGGACTTAGGTTCCGGCTGACTTAACATAAGATCGGAGACCTCGTCTGACAACCCTGATAAAAAACAATCTAAAAGGGCAAATGTGTCCCACCTGGCCGATACTGACCATCTCCTAAATTCAGCAGCGTAATCTTCAACCGGACTCTTGCCTTGACGTAAAAGTTTGAGCTTCCGCTCAGAAGTCGAAGCAATGTACGGGTCATCATAAATTATAGCCATAGCTTTAAAAAATTCCTCTACAGAGGTTAGGGCCTGGTGACTGATGGGAAGGCTATCTGCCCAGGTCTGAGAATCGCCTGATAACAAGGTTTTAATAAAGGTAACCCTTTGGGCCATAGTTCCTGAAGAATTAGGTCTTAACTCAAAGTATGACAACACTCTACTTCTAAAATTTCGGAAGTCAGATCTGTGCCCGGAAAATGTTTCAGGTACAGGCATACGTATGTCTGTGCTAGGAGGAGATCGCACTTCATTCACAGCCATCTGGAGGGTTTGTATAGCTCCAGACAAAGCGTCCACTAACGTCTAGTGGCTGCCCAGCACTAGATTAATGTTTTCCTCCGAAGTGGTAAGTGTGCCCAGACGGCTGGTGAGTGCGTCCACTTGCATTTGGTCTGCCGTTCTGTAACGATCGGTGTAACACAGAGAGGGTCTGATTATTGGTGATCTGCAGTATCACCAAAAATGCAGATATACACCTGATTATTGATGATCTGCAGTATCACCTAACCTCTGGACACCTGAGTAATATGAGTGTTTGGTGCAACAGTAATACTTTGAGGACAAAATCTGGAGAACAGGTACAAAGGCAGTAAGGAATACTGCACTAGAGAACGAGTACCTTTCAGCAGCCTGAGAATCTCCCGCAGGAAGGAGTCAGGCTGGGAGAAGGAAGGACCAGAGCGTGAGTGACACCAATAGGAGGATGTCACTGACTGATCTGTGAACTATCTCTAACTGGGGAGATATTATTATTATTATTATTTATTGTATTTATAAAGCGCCAACATCTTACGCAGCGCTGCACAATAGATAAATGGGTTAACATACAGGTAGAACATACGGAAACTCACAACAAAACAAGATCATGCAAATGATTTGATAACAATACAGTGTCATAGGTCAAAATAGAGACTGTTCGAGTCTACAAGAGGGGTGGTTGCGAGTAAGATTGCATAATCAAGCTGGATACGTTATGGAGGAGGGCCCTGCCGGAGGCTTACAATCTAAAGGGTGGGGTGGAGACAATAGGTGCGTCTTTTGAGAGGGGGTCTAACAGAACATATTATAGTGCTGGTGTAGGGGGGTATGCGAGCGTGAAGAGGTGAGTCTTGAGAGCTTGTTTGAAGGAAGATAGTTCTCAAGGTCGGGCAAGCCAGGTCGGCAACACACGCACAAACAAAGTACAAAGACAGGAGGCCGATTCGGTAATCCTAAGGCAAGCAGGGTTTGGCAACAGAGTATCAGATATAGCGAAGTACCGAATCAGTGAACAGAAGAGTGGTCAGGAAAGCAGTAAGTCATAACCGATAATAAACGATGCCTAGTCTTGGGTGTGAGCTCCGTGATCATCAACACCCTGGAACTAGTCTGACATATAACAGAATGATAACACAAGTCCCTAGTCTTGGGTGTGAGGTCCTTGATCATCAACCCCCTGGAACTAGTCTGAAGTATAACAGAATGGTAACACAAGTCCCTAGTCTTGGGTGTGAGGTCCGTGATCATCAACACCCTGGAACTAGTCTGAAGTATAACAGAATGGTAACACAAGTCCCTAATCTTGGGTGTGAGGTCCTTGATCATCAACACCCTGGAACTAGTCTGAAGTATAACAGAATGGTAACACAAGTCCCTAATCTTGGGTGTGAGGTCCTTGATCATCAACACCCTGGAACTAGTCTGAAGTATAACTGAATGGTAACACAGATTCTGACAAAAAGGTCTGAGTGCTTCCACGTAGTGATCGCAACGGCAGACAACCAGTGAATGACCAGCACCTGGTATATATAGCACAGCGCTCTCCAGCGCCTCCCCTAAGTGCTGGACCAATGGGAACTGGTTGAATCGTCAGCTGACCGGCTTGGACAGCTGACTCTCCTCTGGCTGTCACAAAAGTTCTGCCTCTCAGCGCGCGCGCGCACGTCCTTCTGAACCTGTGTGGACTATCGGTCCCAGCCACACCAGACATGCGTTGTGTACCACCCGCCGCGCTGGACGCGGAACCAGCCACACCGCTATCAGGGCATGCGGTGGTTTCTCCGCGTTTAGCCATACTGGCAGATGTAGGCCTACGCATGCAAACCGCCGCATTAGATGCGGAATCAGCCGCCTTGTTCTGAGCAAATGCGCGGCTTTTCCGCGTTTTCTCACAAATACCCACTGCATATACCTACCTGTTGTTCACTGTGCACCCACCCACCTACGTGAGCACACGCAGTGTCACTGTGCCTGTCCGGTACCTGTGTGTGTGTGACAGGTGCACATTGTAATACCCACTGCATATATCTACCTGTTGTGCACTGTGCACCCACCCACCTACGTAAGCGCACACAGTGTCACTGTGCCTGTCTGGTACCTGTCTGTATGTGACAGGTGCACATTGTAATACCCACTGCATATACCTACCTGTTGTTAACAGTGCACCCACCCACCTATGTGAACGCACGCAGTGTCACTGTGCCTGTCCGGTACCTGTCTGTGTGTGACAGGTGCACATTGTAATACTAATTGCATATACCTACCTGTTGTTCACTGTGCACCCGACCACTCCGTGCATACCTGTTAACTGCACCTGTTTGACTGCACATTGTATTAGTCAAGTCAGTGCATACCTTTCACTTCATTGCCCCCAATATGGACAAAACAGGTAGAGGGAGAGGTAGAGGCAGACCCAGAGGAAGGCCACCCGGCAGGTCTGTGCAAGGTCGTGTTGATGTGATTTCATGCGGCCCTGGCCCAAAGTACAGTACTCAGAAGAAGGCACGTCCCATCAATTCCCAAGATTGTCACTACGTGATTGACTATTTAACACAGAACACCTCATCTTCCGCAGCCACCAGCGCTACTACAAGCACCACAGCCACTGCATTTGACACTTAGCAGGAGTTAATTGGTGGGGAATTAACTGATTGACAGCCATTATTATTACAACCAGATGAAGGCGCTAAGCAAGTTACACCACCTCATATGTCTGAGTTAGGCGGCGACACTATGGACATAACGTGTGAGGATGAGGATGATGAATTACCTGCTGTTTTGGAGGTGTCTGGGGCAAGCAAAGCTGGGCAGGATGATTATGATGATGACGATGATACGGATACCACGTGGGAACCTAAGAGACAAGATGACCATGGGGACAGTTTAGAGGGGGAGCCAGAGAGGAGTAGGAGGAGACGAGTTGCTGAAAGAAGCAGGGTGAGCTCGTCATCTGAAACAGCTGGTGGCAGTGTCTGGCGCCTTCAACGTCAGCTGCTGATGCCACCATAGTGCCATCACCCCAGGGGGGCTCAGCGGTTTGGAAATTTTTTACTGTGTCGTCCGTAGATCAGAGCAATGCCATTTGTTCTCTCTGCCTCCAAAAATTGAGCTGTGGAAAGGCCAACACCCACATAGTGAAAACTGCCTTATGAAGGCACCTGCAGAAATGGCACAAACTGCAATGGGAAGAGCACCTGAGGAAAAGCAGCACACAAAAGCAAAGCCACCCTCCTTCTCCTCTTCCTCCTTCAGGTGCAGCATCTTCAGCCGCTTTCTCCCTTGCACCTTCACAGCCACCCTCCTGCACTCTGCCTCTGCCCTTGAGCGGTTCCTGCTCCTCTGCCCACAGCAGCCAGGTGTCCATGAAGGAAATCTTTGAGCAGAAAAAGCCAATTTCTGCCAGGTACCCCCTTGCCTGCCGTCTGACAACTGGCTTGGCGGAACTGTTAGCTCCCCAGCTGTTACCATACCAGCTGGTGGACTCTGAGGCCTTCCGTAAATTTGTGGCCATTGGGACACCGCAGTGGAAGATACCAGGCCGCAATTATTTCTCCAAAAATGCGATACCCAAACTGTATCGTGAAGTTGAGAGGCAAGTGGTGTCATCTCTGGCACACAGCGTTGGGTCAAGGGTCCACCTGACCACGGATGCCTGGTAGGCCAAGCACGGTCAGGGCAGGTACATTACTTACACAGTCCATTGGGTCAACCTGGTGACCAATGGCAAGCAGGGAGTACGTGGCTGCACAGCGGACCAACTTTTGACACCTCCATGACTTGCAGGCAGGCCTCCTGTTACCTCCTCTCCTTCTCCTCCTACTCCTCCTGCTACATCCTCTTCACTATTGTCCTCCTCCTTGGCTGAGTGGCAGTTCAGCTCTACTGGTGCTGCGATCTCCTCTCCAGCTACACAGCCCCATCTCCACAGGGTCTATGCTGCATGCCAGGTACGACGGTGTCACGCCATCTTAGACATGACTTGCCTCAAAGTGGAGAGTCACACTGGAGCAGCTCTCCTGGCTGCTCTTAACAAACAGGTGGGTCAGTGGTTGACACCGCATCAGCTGGAGATCAGCAACGTGGTGTGTGACAACGGTAGCAATCTCCTTTCCGCTTTGAATTTGGGAAAGCTGACACATGTACCCTGCATGGCACATGTGCTGAATCTAGACATTCAAAGATTTGTGTCAAAGTACCCAGGTTTAGAGGACATCCTTAAAGAGACACTGAAGCGAAAAAAAATGATGATATTATGATTTGTATGTGTAGCACAGCTCCTTTCCGCTTTGAATTTGGGAAAGCTGACACATGTACCCTGCATGGCACATGTGCTGAATCTAGACATTCAAAGATTTGTGTCAAAGTACCCAGGTTTAGAGGACGTCCTTAAAGAGACACTGAAGCGAAAAAAAATGATGATATTATGATTTGTATGTGTAGCACAGCTAAGAAATAAAACATTAAGATCAGATACATCAGTGTAATTGTTTCCAGTACAGGAAGAGTTGAGAAACTCCAGTTGTTATCTCTATGCAAACAAGCCATTAAGCTCTACGACTAAGTTAAGGTGGCCATACACTGGCCCGATTCGCCGCTGTTTCGACAGCAGATTCGATCACTGGGATCGAATCTGCTGCCAATCGTTCGCGCTACACGCCGAATTTCGATCCTTTTCGTCCGATCCCGTCGATCGCTCCGTGCGGAAAATTAGCATCGATCGCCCGCGGGTAGGGAGCGCGTCGCTAGCGGTGTTTGAGTGCCCGACGACCGACGCAATAGAGCCGCATACATTACCTGCTCCGCCGGCACGTCTACGCCCGGTCACTGCTGCTCCGTGTCCGCGCTGGTTTCCGGCATGCTTCAGTTCCTCCGGCCCGGCAGGAAGTTTAAACAGTAGAGGGCGCTCTACTGTTTAAACTTCCTGCCGGGCAGGAAGAAGTAAAGCATGCCGGGGCCGGAGACCAGAGCGGAGACGGAGCAGCGGTGACCTGGGGACTGGAGTCGCGCCGGCGGAGCAGGTAATGTATGCGGGCGGGGGGAGCGGCGGCACCACCACCACCACCACAACAGATTGTGAACGGTTTCAGGCTGAAATCAGTTCACAATCTGTTTGCAGTAAAGATAGCCATACGATCCCTCTCTGATCAGATTCGATCAGAAAGGGATCTGTCAGTTGGTCGAATCTGATGGCAAATCGACCAGTGTATGGCTACCTTTAGTCGTGGAGAGGGCTGTTATCTGACTTTTATTATCTCAACTGTTCCTGGACTATTTACTTTTCCTCTGCTAGAGGAGAGATCATTACTTCACAGACTGCTCTGAAAGACTCATTTTGAATGCGGAGTGTTGTGTAATCTGCACATATTATAGATGATGCAATGTTAGAAAAAACACTATATACCTGAAAATAAAAGTATGAGAATATTTTCTTTGCTGCTAATCTTCTAGTAATTATTCATAGTACACAACCAATTCACTATATCATATTTTATTTTTCGCTTCAGTGTCTCTTTAAGCAGGCCAGGAAGTTGTGTGGGCATTTCAGGCGTTCTTACACGGCCATGGCCCACTTTGCGGACATTCAGCGGAAAAACAACTTTCCAGTGAGACGCTTGATATGTGATAGCCCACTGGGATTTGACTTTGGTCATGTTCTCTTGCCTGCTAGAACAGGAGAAAGGCGTCCCCCAGTACCTGTACAATTACAGTAAAAGGACACAATCTGGGGAGATGGGGATGTTCTGGCCCAACAACTTGACACTGATGCGAAATGCATGCAGGCTCATGCGGCCATTTGAGGAGGTGACCGACCTGGTGAGCCACAGTGAAGGCACCATTAGCAACTTGATCCCGTACGCTTACTTCCTGGAGCGTGCCATGCGTAGAGTGGTGGATCAAGCTGTGGAGGAGCGTGAACAGGAAAAGTTATGGGAAGAACAGTTGTGGAAGCAATTTTCATCAGAACCAGATGTTTCCTCAACACCGGTGGCAGCACAGAGGGGGGAGGAGGAGGAAGAGTCATGTGGGGAAGAAAAGTCAGACTCGGATGATGAGGAAGATGTTTCTTTGGAGGAGGAGGCGGCGGCAGAAGAACAACCGCAGCAGGCATAGCAGGGGGCTTATGCTGCTTGACGTTCTCGTGGTATTGTTCGTGGCTGGGGGGAGGAGGAGGACTTACCTGACGTCACCGAGGAAGAGCAAGAGAGCTAAAGTGAGCAGACCCAGCAGCTGAAGCCAGGAAAGGTAAATCACATGTCCCCGCCAGCACTCTACACTTCATACTCTGCACTAGGATGAACTAGTGGGACATGCAGGAATGTAGGGGAAGATGTTTTAAACTCCACTGCAAGAGGGACTGTGAGACCAACAGAAATGTGTGTGTGTGTGGGGGGTGGGCACACGTAAGAACCATACTGATGATGGCATCTGCAGTGGGAAGAGAGTGGTGGCAAGACTGACATAACCATAACATCAGTGGGAGAGAGATGGTAGGATGGTACGAGTGTAAAGGTCTCCTTAGTTAATGATAAAGTTATCCATTTTCATTTGTTCTCTCAAATAAAAATGCAGCACTCAGTTTACTAGAATTGGTTTATACTTGAGTATAGAATGTACTTAATTTTTTCACTCCTTGCAACAATCTACAATAAATTGTAATAATTATAGTGCCTAGTTACTAGGCCCTAGTAGAATAAACTGTAGAAGTAAACATATAAATGATCCAGTAACAGAAACACAGTAGTGAGTTGTATTAATATGATTCAGCAGGGACATTAAAAAACTGTTGTCTCCAGCTGAAGCTCTCAACAGAAATAAATATTCTACTTGCACATTTGAAATTCTATCCAAAAGCAACTTTAGCGGTTCTATCAAACTATTTGTTCCACTTTTGAGCCCATTGTTCTGGCATGAGTCACTTATGTTTGGAAATGTGCCCTCATCTGGAGCAGACCAACACACTGCACTGTCTGATAGGAATCTCCAGTTCAGTTGCATAAAGGAAACATTGCTTTCACTCCTCACAATGATGCTAATCTTAATTTGCGATGAACATACTGCTTATTTCCAGTAAAAAAACACATCTTGTTGCTTTTTCTGGCAAGGTTTGCTACTTTTCCTGCCTGGTTAGTCAAATTCATCTAATGTGGCTACAATACATTCTTATAGTGGATTTAGGATTTTTACAGTACACTTTGCTGACAGAGGAAGACATTATTATTATTATTTTACTAGTGACCTAAGCCCATTTAAAAATGGGCTATAGGTCTGTCCCCGCCATGCGCGCACACCCACCCAGCCAGCCCACCCCCTGGTCCGTCCTGTGTCCTGTCCCAACGGCTGTCAGTGTAGGGCATGCACAGTAGCGAAAAAGCACTGACACAGGAACAGGATGCAAAGACACTTGCCTTTTATTAGGTAAGATACAGCACAATCACGTACATTTAAAAAGGGTGCCGTGGGAATTTGGGTACCAGAGATATCTGCATGTACAATATCAGTACCCCAATGTATGTGAGCTTGCTTTTGACAGCCTACAAATCCCTGGAAGACAAAATCAGAGAGAGAGAGAGAGAGAGAGAGAGAGAGAGAGAGAGAGAGGAAGGGAGGTAAAAACAAAAAAAAAAGCACAAGAACAAGATTAGCTTTCAAAAGAGCTGTTGTGGGGTGCTATTTTAGAAATAACAATCAGCCAGGAGCAAGCTAACAAGCTTACAAGAGCCTAACTAATCTTTCCCTATGACAGTCTGCCAGCAGCTTTCCCTTCACTAATTACTACAGGGACACGAACAACTATAATGGCCGGCGCTGCCTGCCTTATACAAGGGGTGGGGTGGCTGCAGGAGATAGTGTACATATTTTCCATCACTTTTCTGGCTAGCATAATTTTTTCTAATTTTTCAAGTTCGCCTCCCCATTGAAGTCTATGGCGGTTCGCAAATGTTTGCGGAGGTTCGCGAAATGGGTTGGCGAACCTAAAATCAGAGGTTCGGGACATTTCTAGCAGGAAGTACTTGGCTGTGCAGCAGAACTTGTGACACCTCCATGGCTTGCAAGCAGGCCTGCTGCCACCTCCTCTCCTTCTGCTACATCCTCTTCGCTGTCGTCGTCCTTCTCCTCCTTGGCTGAGTGGCAGTTCAACTCTACTGGTGCTGCGATCTCCACTCTAGCTACACAGCCCCAGCTCCCCAGGGCCCATGCTGCATGCCAGATACGACGGTGTCATGCCATATTAGACATGTCTTGCCTCAAAGCGGAGAGTCACACTGGAGCAGTTCTCCTGGCTGTTCATAACAAACAGGTGGATCAGTGGCTGACCCCGCACCAACTGGACATCGGCAACGTGGTGTGTGACAACAGCAGCAACCTAATTTCAGCTTTGAATTTGGGAAAGTTGACACATGTTCCCTGCATGACACATGTACTGAATCTCATCATTCAGAGATTTGTGTCTAAGTACCCAGGCTTACAGGACGTCCTGAAACAGGCCAGGAAGTTGTGTGGGCATTTCAAGCGGTCTTACACAGCCATGGCACGCTTTGCGGACATTCAGTGGAGAAACACCTTGCCGGTGAGACGGATAATTTGTGATAGCTCGACTCGCTGGAATTCGACCCTGGTCATGTTTGACTGCCTACTACAACAGGTGAAAGCCGTCACCCAGTATCTCTATAACTACAGTAGAAGGACACAGTCTGGGGAGATTGGGATGTTCTGGCCCAAGAACTGGACACTCATGCGAAATGCCTGCAGGCTCATGCGGCCGTTTGAGGAGGTGACAAACATGGTGAGTTGCAGTGAAGGCGCCATCAGCGACTAGATCCCCTATGCTTTTTTCCTGGAGCGTGCCGTGCGTAGAGTGGTGGAGAGGAACAGGAACAGGAGGAAGAGTTGTGGGATCAATTCTCATCAGAACCAGATATTTCCTCAACAAATGGAGCAGCACAGAGGGGGAAGAGTTGTGTGGGGAAGAGGAGTCAGACTCCTCAGATGATGAGGAATGTGTTTTTTTTTTGGGAGGAGGAGGCGTCAGAAGAACAACCACAGCAGGCGTCGCAGGGGCTTGTGCTGCTCAAAGTTCCCATGGTATTGTACGTGGCTAGGGGGAGGAGGAGAACTTACCTGACATCACTGAGGAAGAGCAATAGGAGATGGATAGTACGTCTGGATCCAAATTTGTGCAGATGGTGTCTTTCATGCTGTCCAGCCTGTTGAGGGACCCCCGTATAAAAAACTCAAGGGGAATGAGCTGTACTGGGTGGCCACGCTACTAGACCCTCGGTATAGGCCCGAGTGCTCCCAAAGACGGTCCGCTCCATACTGCGCATCTGTGAGTGCCTTCTATCGCGCAACAGTGCGTGCGCAGTATGCAGCCACCTGTCTTCGGAGGACTCGGTTCCCGAAGTCCGTCCCCCCCCGGTGGGGGTTTCAAATGGGGGGTCCTGAGGGCACCGGGAGAGGAGAGAAAAGGCTCATTGGGACCCAGAGCCTTCTCTCTTCTTCGGTAAGTATCTGGTTTTTGTTTTTTAAAGCGATTCCCATTGACTTTAAACAATACCAGTTGCCTAGCAGTCCTGCTGATTTTTGCTTCAGTAGTGTCTGAATCACACACCTGAAACAAGCATGCAGCTAATCCTGACATATTTTTGGAAGAAACATCTGATCTGCATGCTTGGTTGAGGTCTATGGCTACAAGAATTAGAGGCAATTGATTAGCAGGACAGCCAGGCAATGTGCATTGTGTAAAAGTAAATAAATATGTCAGCCTCCATATGTCTCTCATCTCGAGTTACCTTTAAAAAGGGAATTTCAGGTGTGACCTGCACATATGCTGAGAGTTACAGTCACTCACAAAACAAGCTATCCATCCAACTAGATAACAATTTTACTTATAGGTAATTTTATAATTTATATGGCAGATAGCTGCAATAACTATAAAACATTACATGAGTCACTTTAATTGTTGTCATTGTAGTTTATGGAAATGTTTAAATTACATTGAATTAAGTATTGCACTACGCTGTACACCAACGTCTATAGAGAAACAAGATCTGTTTCCATTTATACACATGGAGATCTGTGACCAATGTGAATGGCTATACAATTAATCCACAGGATTTACACTTATTATTCAGCCTTAACTCTGTCATCTCTGCAATATGCTGGGCTAATTATTCACTTTTGAATGTAACAGTTAATATGTGTTTTTCCATTCTCATAATCCTTGGTTTGAATCATCCAACACAATATAACAGAAGGCTAACTAAAGGGGGTAATGCATGGGGCTTGATTCACAAAGCGTATAAAGTAGGGAAGACAGTGGAACTATCCCAGGATTACATTCTGTTCTAAGATTAGTACCTTAGATGCTGTTTAGTATTTCATGAAGTGACATAGCATGCTGCCTATTTGTGCTCAGGCAAAGGCAAGGTGCTGCCTCCTGCTCAGAACACATTAGTCTTCCTGGAATCTAGAGAATTACTTTGATTACTCCTCTGGTATTACTGCACAGAGAACATTTAAATCCAAACTACAACCATTAGAGAAAGTGGGATTGTGAATGATTATTTCTGGTTTCTGTTTCTATGCTTTTCTGAATGGTACACTAATGTATTGTTCATATAAATATACACATACTGTAAAAAGAACTAATCCTTTGACATGGCAGAATAAAGATTCTTTATGTCTTTTATGTTATAATGTATATCTATGCAAACATTGTAGTTTTATATTTACATTGAAAATAAAGACAGTATCAGACATGTTTTTGGTTTCCTCTTCTAAGGTGCGATACCTGTGTATGCATGTGTAACGATTGTGGAACTTTCTCCGTGATCAGCGCACAACGCGTGCGCTGATATGGCGGAAATCCTCCACAAGCGTATATTTGCAGGCACCCAGCAAAAGGTGTAGAGGGAAATTCCTGTCGGCAGATGGCGCTGGGGAGTGCAGAGGAACCAATCCTCTGTACCTCCACAAATGCCAGACAGGAATTGTACGAAGCGCAGAACGCAATCGCAAGACAGGCGATTGCGAATGAGAACGAGCAAAGGGACAGGTTGTATGTGTGTGTGCGCCACCCCGCGACAGCGCACACACAACAGCAGATACAAAACAGAAACGCAACCGCAAGAAAGGCGATTGCCAAAAGTGACACAAGGCAGATCAGAACAGAATACGAGGATAGCAAAGGCACAGCAAATCATACAATGAGGAGATACGGAAAATAACAAACGCTAACTGAACGTGAACACCGCACTCATTCGCAACAGTGCACGCGTTCATGCGCGGTCTCTACGTGATAAGCACAATAGAGACAAGCACGCCTAACTAACCATCTAGGGACAAACATGAAACAGAGGACGTGAGCGCTTGCTTAACGGTTACCTCACCGAGCCTCCAGCAAGCGTTCGTAGCAGACAAGACAGACACGCGAAAACAGGGACAAGCGAGAGATAGGATCCACAGCACTAGCGAAAAGTGGCTAGCGCGATCCAGGAAGACAGTACAGAAGGATCCACAGCACTAGCGAAAAGTGGCTAGCGCGATCCAAGGAAGACAGAACAGAAGGATCCACAGTGCTAGCGCAAGATGCCAGCACGATCCAAGTGAGACAGATCAGAAGAGATAGCTGGTAGCAACCGCTGCACCAGCTATACTCCAAGAACAGAGATCAGAACCATTTTACTGTCGACCACCGCTGGGACAGGACAATAGCAACAGAACAAATAAACAAACAGATAAGCAATCCTAACTGCACTAAGGAAACCTGCCTAGTGCAGTTTTCCAGGAATTACTCTAAGCTGATCTTCAAACAGAGAGTAAGGCTGACACTCTCCAGAGTGTTTCACAGGAAGACTCCTTATGACCAGCCAAGCGTTGTGGGAAACACATAGTACTTATAGTACACGCCTCCAATGAATGTGGCCAGGCAATTTGCATGACAACGTATGCAAATTCCTCAGCAAGCACAAGCTGCAAAACTGACAGAAGCTCTTCTTTCCAGAGTCCTGCAGCATGCAAACCTAAACAATGGTCAAAAAGCTGCCTGCCTGCACAGGCAGCTGAGCAGATCATTACAGCATGTATCTTTCTTAGAGGTAAGTGACCTAAAGACTCATATAAATACTTGATAACTGTCACCCTGTGGTGACCATTCTCGGTGATAGTTTATGAATGAAGATTGACATACTGCAGTGCACAACTATAGATGAACAGTCTGTTCTTATTTAGGGAGAAGGGAGTGTGGTGACCAAGAATCATTCATGCTGGTTATCTAGCAATACACTGTACTGCAGGTAAATTTTTGTCTGATATGGTCACCATCATGCCCGTTTCTAGGGCTGTGCGGCCCGTGCGGGCGCCCTGAGCGCTATTGGGAGGGGGGCACTGTAATGGAGGGGGGAGCCGCAGCTGCAAGGAGGGCAGCCCGACCTCTCCCTCCCTTCCTCTCCCCGGGCGCCCTCAGTGCTCCCCCCTCCGAGTCTGATTGCAGAGTAAAGCGCAGCAGGAAGCGCTGGAAATTGTAACTCACCTCCCTGGTTCCAACCTACCCTGGGGGTCAGCTATCTAATCTAACCTATACTGGGGGGCACCTACCTAATCTAACCTATACTGGGGGAACCTACCTAATCTAACCTATACTGGGGGCACCTACCTAATCTAACCTATACTGGGGGCACCTACTTATCAAACCTGTATTGGGGGCAGCGCTTCCTGCTGCGCTTTACTCTGCATCGGAGGGGGGAGCACGGAGGGGGCCCGGGGAGAGGAAGGGTGGGAGAGGATGGGCTGCCCTCCCCATGGCTGACTCCCCCTCCATTATATGGGAGGGGGTACCTACCTACCTACCCTGGGGGTCAGCTACCTATCTAACCTATACTGTGGGGCACCTACCTAATCTAACCTATACTGGGGGGCACCTACCTAATCTAACCTATACTGGGGGACAGCTACCTAATCTAACCTATACTGGGGGACAGCTACCTATCTAACCTATACTGGGGGGCACCTACCTAATCTAACCTATACTGGGGGGCAGCTACCTAATCTAACCTATACTGGGGGGCAGCTACCTAATCTAACCTATACTGGGGGGCAGCTACCTATCTAACCTATACTGGGGGGCAGCTACTTGATCTAACCTATACTGTGGGGCACCTACCTAATCTAACCTATACTGGGGGCACCTACCTAATCTAACCTATACTTGGGGGCACCTACCTAATCTAACCTATACTGAAGGCACCTACTTATCTAACCTGTATTGGGGGCACCTACCTACCTAGCTAGCCTATACTGGTGGCAACTATACTGCTACCTATATTGGAGGCATCTACCTAATTAACCTATGCTGGGGGCAACTATTCTGGCTCCCTATTAGAGGCACCCACCTAGCTAACTTGTACTGGGGGCACCTACCTATCTAACCTATACTGGGGCAACTATACCGGCTACCTATACTGGAGGCACCTACCTGACTAACCTATACTGGGGGCAACCATACTGGGGCACCTATGCCTGGCTACCTATACTGGGGGGGGGGGGGGCTATAGCTGGCTACCTATACTGTGGTACCTATGCCTGGCTACCTATACTGGGTGGACCTATAGCTGGCTACCTATACTGAGTGCAACTAGACCTGGCTAACCTATACTGCAGGCACCTATACCTGGCTCAGCGAGGGGGGGGCGCAATTTTTACACCCTCGCCCTGGGTGCATTTTAGCCTAGAAACTGCCCTGATCACCATTCATGAATTGTCATCCTTTACAGTTGACGAATACCTAGTATGTGTATGTAGCTTCATTGGCATCACTGTTTTGCTTGTTTGCCCTTTGACCAAGAAATGACCAGCCTGTAATTGTAGTGGTAGGTTTATTGTAACTGTACCCCAAAGTCAGAGCTTGATGTGCATTGAAATGTATGAAAAAGTATATGATCCCATATCAACAGATTATTTAGTACTTGGTGGCAAAGTCCTTGTTAGCAATCATATAGGTCAGATGTTTCTTATAGTTGACCACCAGTAAGGTTTCAAGGCTGATGTTTAGAAACTCAGACGTTTAGCTGCCTCCACTGATTTTCCATTGGATAATGGTCTGGAGACAGTCTAGGCCACTTGAGGTCCATCACATGCTTCTTCTTGAGCCCCTCTTTTGTTGCCTTAGTCATGTGTTTTGGGTCATTGTCATGCTGGAAGACCTATCCATGACTCATCTTCTGTGTTCTGCCCAAGGGATGGATGGCCTTATATAAAACTTTAAAGTTCTTTGGCCCCTCAACATGGTGTCCTGCAGTTGTCCTTTACCTTTAGAAGAAAAACAGCTGCATAGTAAAATTTTCAACTTTCATGCTTGAGTGAATGTGGGGATGGTGTTATATGAGTTAAACTCAGCATTTTTCTTACTATAAACATGGCTATTTACATTGATTCTAGAGTTACTGACTACCCAGAAAGCTCATGGTGAACCAGAACTCCTACATTTATTCTAAAGAGCTCTAATTACAAAGGATGCCTAAATTACAAATGGAGCTAGGTGCCACTAAACAGAGCTGTAAAAATCCAACTATGAAAGGAGGCAGCTAGGAGCTGGGAGATGCTGCAGAGAAAAGAGCTAGCAGTGCCCAAAGTACAGGGGGAGCTGAGAGGCAAGCCGCTGCACACAGCTGCAAAGTGCCTGCTATCACAGAGCCACAAAGTTTCTGCTATCAAAGGAGGCAGCTAGGAGTTTGGAGCCTCTGCAAAGCAAATAGCCAGTGGCACCCAAATTACAGAGCGAACTGGGTGGCTGCATAAAGCAGCAAAGTGCCACCTATCAAAGGAGGCAGCTAGGAGTCGGGCCACTGCACACAGCCGCAAAAAAAACGTTTATCAAATAAGGTAGCTAGGGGCCACTACAGAGAGTCGATGACCAAGGGGTGAAGGGAGCAGATAGCCCGGGCATCTTTACCCAGCAGCTGCTGTGTGTTTTCAGTTTTCAGAGAGGGAACAGGAAACAGAGAGCTGCTGTGAGCTTGGCTGCATAGTCAAAATCAGACATCCAGTGCCCAAATTACCATGCTGGCGCTGTAGCTGGTAATTACAATGTGGGCTTTGGCAACACCCAAATTAACAGGCACGCTGTGCACCCATTTTAACTGTTCTGACTATTGGAGCTGCAGTAAAAGTTTGCACAAAAGAAAACATTAGATGGATCAGTGCTTTCCTCCACAACAACCTACAGTATATACACTAGCTTGAGACTATCACAAATGATTGTTTTGGGTGTGTACATTGCTTTAAGGTGCAAACACATGCACAATGATTATCACCCACAGGGATTGAGGCTCAATCCCTCGAGTGACAATCCAGGGCCGAGTCTTGTACAGGTGTGTGTCTAGGCCAGGGTTGCCCATTAGGTAGTTCGCGATCTACCGGTAGATTACAAGGATTTTATAGTAGATCCCAACCGCACTACATTTTCCTTTCTGTATATACAATTGTGCTCCTAAAATTCTACATAGGTAGATCATATTGACTTGCTAATTGTTTAAAGTAGGTCACAAGCCAAAACAATGTGGGCACCATTGGTCTAGGCTATGGCCTCAGGAAGCATTTAGTTGCTGTAGAGGAGGGAGGAGGGATGAAGATGTGGTGCACATCAGAGCAGCTTCCAGTGGGCAGGGTATGAAGGGGAACAATGCATTCGGCTGACACGACCTGACAGTTTGGATCGTTCTGTGACATGGCTATGACCTGACACTTTGGAGCTTTCTCCTCATAGATTCTCAGCAGATAAGGATTTGGCCAAGAATGCTCTAGTATAAGTACCAGTACTAAGGCTCCTTTCTATGCTATGTACTGTTTGAGTAAGCTGTGAAAGAATAAATCATTGTTGCAAAGCAAGTATTTTCATTTTTTTTCCTGTATCCTCAGAATTATGCATCACCAGTGGTTATTATGCAATGTAACTAAAAGAGCATTCAGCGTTGTACATTTTTTTTCCTTTTTCTGCTTTATTTTTCCTCTACCTGACAGCAGGGTTATTCAGCATGGCATCAGTTAACAGTGAATAGAGCAAAGCTGAAATGACAGTGTAAAACAAAAGAACAATTGAATGCAGCTCTGAGACTAGCTGCTGAAGTGGCTCTCAGCATGACAAAGGTTGATTACTGCTATTGTGGTAAAGTGTTTTAGGATATAATTAAATGGATACAACCATATGAAATTATACTGTAGGCAGGATCCAGTTTCATCAAGTTTCAACCTACAAATGTAGTCAGATAGTAAACCATGGATTCTTACAGAAGAAGATACATTTCCAATTTGTCAGCAATGTTAAATAATTATAATCATCATCGTATAGTGTACAGCTGGACTTCTAACAAAATGTCAGTAATAGGAAAGAGAATAGTACAAACTGAACAGCTGGACTTAAATGTAAAACATATTAAACAGAGAAAAAAAAATAGTAATAGAACAGAATGGCATAATTGGTTACTCTGGCAAATGAGGCATTTGGATGTTGATGGGTAGGGAAAAAAAAAAAAAAACTGGACACTAGTTATGGTCTAATCAAGCATGCTGCTGTGATATACAGAGTCATACTATACATGTTGCTTCATTAGGCCATTGCTGGAGTGGTATTTTTTAACCTACCATTGCAGGCGGGTCTTACTGTTTTAACAATCCTCTGTGTACTTCTGATGAAGTGGTCTTAAAACCTCTATGTGAACCAGGTTTCATACAATGCTCACTGGGTCATTCATCATATCATTATTTATATCCATGTTACATTCCATTAACACTCCACCTATGTCATCTCAGTGCTGGAGAATTATGAATGTTCCATCATGGTCACTGCACTAGAAATCTGTGGATGACATACAGAATTTGAGGTCTGATCTGATAAAATAACCAAGGCTAGGCCATTTTTTTAATACAGTCTACATATTCAATCACAGAGTCAACCACCAGTTCAGAAGATAATATTCACATAGATTATTGTACTTACCCCACATGGGTGGTATGTGTGGGCTTGAGGGTTCTGCACAGTATATTTAGCTATTCCAAGTTATTCGAAGCACCAAACTATTCTGGACAGAGATTTCTGATGTTATTTCTGGAATCTGTTGGAGCCACTTCTTTAGCTTAGAAGTCACCACCCCAAGAATTTGTACCACTACTGAGGCCTCTTTGGCTTTCATGTCTTCTCTATTTTCTCTTTTCAAGCCTTGTACTTCTCCAGCGTCTCATACTCCTTCTCTTTGATGTTGTGATTACTTGGCACTGCTACATCTATCACCAGTATGGTTTTTGTCTAGTCTTGTCTTGTACAGTTGGCCAGTGCCAATCCAACCATCTGAATCTGGACATCCCACAGGATCTTAGCCCTGTGGAAATGTTATTAAGAAAGTTACTGTAGCAACTTCTGTGGATACAGGAGGAAAATTGATTTCTGACAGGGCAGAAGGATAGTGAAGATATCAGACAAACAGCCAAGGACAATTTTCAAAGAAATACCAGCTGATCTCCAAGATGAAATGATCCCATATGTCCCTTTCTGAGGGACATTGACAGTGAGGTCAATAGAAAAAGATCTAGGAAACATCCCTTGCCCTGGTAGTCTAAAACTAGCCCTAGTTCAACCTCCAAGGATCATGGGATCCCCAGGAGGCCATCTTGATGTTGTCAGTGCCTTTATATGATTATAGGATGCTGTAAACCTACCAGTGAAGAAAAGATACTGGCAGTTAGCGACAGGGAAGCGATGGGTGTGGATGCCTGTCAGAGGGCTGTATAATCAACACCTAGAGGATATTACAGTGGGATCATTAATTAAAGAAGGTATTTTTGGTTAATGTATATATTTTATATTTCTACTGTTGTTGTTTTTTTTACTTAACTGTTTGTGGAAATAGGTAAGGGGTACATAACCAAGTACCAATTTCACCTGGGAGGGCGGACATCCAGGAATGCCCTTGTTCTTAAAAGGGCAATCAGGCTCCAACACAGGCTACCCCCCCCCAGGGTAGTGAAGAGAACGTAGTGAAGAGAAGTCTTCATTTAGACTTAACATTCAACTCATCTTGAGTTGTATTGTGTGTGGTGGTCACTAGCAGTGTCTTTTGGCCATTTTATTGGCATCCCATTAGAGATTGTCAGGCAAAGCAGAGGCATAACTACTAACTAACTTAATTTTGGGAAACATTGTGTGGCAACAACAACATACTCTCTGTTTCCTGACATTTGAATGCCAGTGTCAGCCTATCCATAGTACCAGCTGTCTGGATAACTAAAATTACAGAAGAAATAATGCATTGCTTCTGGCTCTGTGTACAGCAATACATACAGAGTGCATTTATGCGCAGTAAAAAAAAATTATGCCTAAGCTAGGCAAATATTTTCCAGACTGACAGGAACCATAAATAAAGAAAGATAAAGAATAAGGTAGTGTGTGTGTGTGTGTTATAGATGTCGCGAACTTCCGTTTTTTGGTTCGCGAACCCCGTTCGCGAACTTCCGCGGAAGGTTCGGTTCACGTAACAGTTGTCGAAACCGCAATAGACTTCAATGGGGATGTGAACTTTGAAAAATAGAAAAAATTATGCTGGCCACAAAAGTGATGGAAAAGATGTTTCAAGGGGTCTAACACCGGGAAGGGGGCATGGCGGAGTGGGATACATGCTCAAAGTCCCGGGGAAAAATCTGGATGTGACGCAAAGCAGCGTTTTAGGGGCAGAAATCACATTGAATGCTAAATTGCAGGCCTATAGTGCTTTAAAACATCTTGCATGTGTATACATCAATCAGGGAGTGTAATTAGAATACTGCTTCACACTGACACACCAAACTCACTGTGTAACGCACCGCAAACAGCTGTTTGCGTAGTGACGGCCGTGCTGGACTGGTGCGCACCGTGGCGAGAGTGTAGGCCATGGCGGTTTTCAAGCCCATATGGTCGCCGGGCTGTGGTAGCTCAATGATAGAACAACAGTGACTGTCCAGCTGATCAAATTTGGTCTGACCACAATGAAGCAACGACCTTATTATCTTTTGTGTCCCACCCCCACCCGAGACACTCAAATAGCCGGCGGTCATTGCTTCAGTGTGATACGCAAGCCCCTTCACCGCGGCAAGGTAATGATCACGAAGGGGGATGGGCACATGTACATGCCTTTTGTTTTTTTGTTGCAGCCGCCCGCAGTGCAGCCAGAAAAATTAGGCAGGCATGTACACGCACCAGAAAAATTAGTGTAGATGCCTGTGTGGTATAGGCGCTCCTCTGTTATATCTCTAAACTCCTCAAGGGGTAAGCCAATATTACTCCACCCTAGTGGATCGCTATACACGCTGGGGGTATCACCTCCCTAAATGAAATGTAGTTTATATGTGTACAGCGCTCCCACTATGTGGCATAGACCTATAAGTAATCCTGTATTGTGCACAGCCTAGTATCTCATAGATGTCAGCAAAAGTCCCATAAACTTTACATAACATTAAAAATGTCCAATATCCGCAATAATCACAATCCCCTTCTCATATCCAGCCCTGAAGCAGACTTTCAGATATGGACCACGTTCCACAATATATGATTATACTCTCACCAATGTTTAGAGGCTGACATTAGTTATATCAGCAATACTCGCTTGTTTATTACTCCAGGAGCCGTTTTCTGCACAGGCTTCACCCTATACACATCTCAGGTAGAAAAGACAAATAGAGAAGGGAGAGCACATCGCGTAATCCAGTTTCATAAAGGTTATCATATATAACTCCCTTCACCAGTGAGGGCTTTAATAAACATCAACCCTTCATGTGCGTACTCCCGCATGCAATCCTCGTCACCCTGTGAACATATAAACGCTCACCAGATTCGCTGGCCGACCCTTCACAGACCAGCAACTGCGCTTTGTATATCGTTCACTCTGTGTCATTCGTTTCCTCCTTAAACAGACTCAAAGGGGAAAGTTTCCATAGCATAATTCCATTTATTATGTCTCATAAAAACCATAAAATTTGCACTCACATGTGTAAAATAGATATGCGCATATCTCAAGTAAAACAATCTTCCGACATCCGCGTCTCTGCTGCCGTGGCTTCACGCGCAACGGCAGCAGAGACGCGGATGTCGGAAGATTGTTTTACTCCTTTGAGTCTGTTTAAGGAGGAAACGAATGACACAGAGTGAACGATATACAAAGCGCAGTTGCTGGTCTGTGAAGGGTCGGCCAGCGAATCTGGTGAGCATTTATATGTTCACAGGGTGACGAGGATTGCATGCGGGAGTACGCACAAGAAGGGTTGATGTTTATTAAAGCCCTCACTGGTGAAGGGAGTTATATATGACAACCTTTATGAAACTGGATTACGCGATGTGCTCTCCCTTCTCTATTTGTCTTTTCTACCTGAGATGTGTATAGGGTGAAGCCTGTGCAGAAAACGGCTCCTGGAGTAATAAACAAGCGAGTATTGCTGATATAACTAATGTCAGCCTCTAAACATTGGTGAGAGTATAATCATATATTGTGGAACGTGGTCCATATCTGAAAGTCTGCTTCAGGGCTGGATATGAGAAGGGGATTGTGATTATTGCGGATATTGGACATTTTTAATGTTATGTAAAGTTTATGGGACTTTTGCTGACATCTATGAGATACTAGGCTGTGCACAATACAGGATTACTTATAGGTCTATGCCACATAGTGGGAGCGCTGTACACATATAAACTACAGAAAAATTAGTGTAGCGGCCGGTTCTAGCAGCGGCCTTAAAAATTCATGAATTCGCCTAGAGTCCTGGACCCTGTTGGTGGTGGTGAAGAAGGCAAGCGGCCTGCAGGCAGAGATGCTGTGTGTGGGGACTGACTTAGTCTTCGGTCATGCAGTAGCCCTCCGTGATCCATTCCTCATTCATTTTGATAAAGGTCAGGTACTGAACACTGTCGTGACTTAGGCGACTTCTCTTCTCAGTGACTATGCCTCTAGCTGCACTGAAGGTCCTTTCTGACAGGACGCTTGCGGCAGGGCAAGAGAGAAGTTGGATGGCAAATTGGGACAGCTCTGGCCACAGGTCAAGCCTGCGCAACCAGTAGTCCAAGGGTTCATCGTCGCTTTTCGCAGTGTCTACATCCACACACAAGGCCAGGTAGTAGGCTACCTGCCTGTCCAGGCGTTGGTGGAGGGTGGATCCGGAAGGACTATGGCGAGGAGTTGGACTAGAGAATGTCCGCATGTCCGACATCACCCTGAGATCGCTGGAGTGTCCTGTCCTTGCCTGCGTGGACTTGGGAGGAGGAGGGTTACTGCCAGTGGTACGTTGATTGCGTTGTGCAGCCACATCACCCTTAAACGCATTGTAAAGCATCATCGACAGCTTGTTCTGCAAGTGCTGCAGCCTTTCCGCCTTGTGTTGAGTTGGTAACAGGTCCGCCACTTTGTGCCTGTACCGAGGGTCTAGTAGCGTGGCAACCCAGTACAGGTCATTCGCCTTGAGTTTTTTGATACGGGGGTCCCTCAACAGGCTAGACAACATGAAGGAGGCCATTTGCACAAAGCTGGATGCAGACGTACTCTCCATCTCCTCTTGCTCTTCCTCAGTGATGGGACGCAACTCCTCTTCCTCCCCCCAGCCACGAACAATACCATGGGAACGTGGAGCAGCAGAAGCCCCCTGTGACGGCTGCCGTGGTTGTTCTTCTTCCGCTGCCTCTTCCTCCTCCACAGAAACACCTTCCTCATCACCATCATCAGAGTCTGACTCCACTCCTTCCCCACACGACTCCCCTTCTTCCTCCTCCTCCTCCCCCCTCTGTGCTGCCGCTGGTGTTGTGGAAACATCAGGTTCGGATGTAAATCGCTCTCACGACTCCTGCTGCCGTAACTGTTCTCGTTCACGCTCCTCCACACCTGTATCCACCACTCTACGCATGGCACGCTCCAGGAAGTAGGCGTAGGGGATCAAGTCGCTGATGGTGCCCTCAGCGCGACTCACCAGTTTGGTCGCCTCCTCAAAGGGCTCCATGACTCTGCATGCATTTTGCATCAGTGTCCAGTTGTTGGGCCACGACATCCCCATCCTCCCAGATTGTGTCCTTGTACTGTAATGATACAGGTACTGGGTGACGGCTTTCTCCTGGTCTAGCAGGCGAGAGAACATCAGCAGGGTGGAATTCCAGCAAGTCGGGCTATCACAAATCAGGCGTCTCACCGGCAAGTTGTTTCTACGCTGAATGTCCGCAAAGCATGCCATGGCCGTGTAAGAGCGCCTGAAATGCCCACACAACTTTCTGGCCTGCTTCAGGACGTCCTCTAAGCCTGGGTACTTGGACACAAATCTTTGCATGACCAGATTCAGCACATGTGCCATGCAGGGTATGTGTGTCAGCTTTCCCAAATTCAACGCTGAAATGAGATTGTCACACACCACGTTGCCGATCTCAAGCTTGTGCGGGGTCAGCCATTGCTCCACCTGTTTGTTAAGAGCAGCCAGGAGAGCTGCTCCAGTGTGACTCTCCGCTTTCAGGCAAGACATGTCTAACACTGCGTGACACCGTCGTACCTGGCATGCAGCATAGGCCCTGGGGTGCGGGGGCTGTGTAGCTGGAGAGGAGATCGCGGCACCAGCCGAGGAGGAGGAGGAGGATGACGACAGCGAAGAGGTGGTAGCAGGCGGAGAGGAGGTGGCTGGAGGCCTGCCTGCAAGCCATGGAGGTGTGACAAGTCGGTCCGCTGCGCAGTCACGTACTCCCTGTTTGCTGCCATCAGTCACCAGGTTGACCCAATGGGCTGTGTAAGTAATGTAGCGGCCCTGCTCGTGCTTGGCAGACCAGGCATCCGTGGTCAGGTGGACCCTTGACCCATCGCTCTTCGTAATAGATGACACCACTTGCCTCTCAACTGCACGGTACAGTTTGGGTATGGCCTTTTGTGAAAAATAATTGCGGCCTGGTATCTTCCACTGCGGTGTACCAATGGCCACAAACTTATGGAAAGCCTCCGACTCCACCAGCTTGTATGATTATAGCTGGCGAGCTAATAGTTCCGCCACGCCAGCTGTCAGACGCCGGGCAAGAGGGTGACTGGCAGACATTTGCTTCTTACGCTCAAATACATCCTTCACGGTCAGCTGGGTACTGCTGTGGGCAGAGGAGAAGGAACCGCTCAAGGGAAGAGGCGGTGTGGAGGAGGGTGGCTGTGAAGGTGCAAGGGAGAAAGCGGATGAAGACGATGCACCTGAAGGAGGAAGAGGAGAAGGAGGGTGGCTTGTCTTTTGAGGGGTGCTGCTTTTCCTCAGGTATTCTTGCCATAGCTGTTTGTGCCTTCTCTCCAGGTGCCTTCGTAAGGCACTTGTCCCTATGTGAGAGTTGGCCTTTCCACGGCTCAATTTTTGCTGGCAGAGACAACAGATGGCTTTGCTCCGATCTGAGACACACATGTTAAAAAATGTCCAAACCGCTGAGCCCCCCCGGGGTGATGGCGCTATGGTGGCATCAGCAGCTGACGTTGAAGGGCATGTTGGCTGGCTGTCCATAGCTGGCGATACATGGCGCCGGACACTGCCCCCAGCTGTTTCTGAGGACGAGCTCCCTCTTATTCTATCATGGAGTCGTCTCCTCCTACTCCTCTCTGACTCCCCCTCTGAACTGTCCCCCTGGTCATCTCCTCTACTGGGAACATACGTGGCATCCGTATAATCGCCATAATCGCCATCATAATCCTCCTGGCCAGCTTCGCTTTCCTCAGACACCTCCTCAACTGCACCAACTTCAGGTGGTTCATCATCCCCCTCCTCACACGTTACGTCCATACTATCAATACCTAACTCAGACGTATGAGGTGGTGTACCTGCGCCTTCTTCTTGTTGTTGCAGTAGTGGCTGTGAATCAGTGATTTCACCACCACCAAATAACTCTTGCGAAGTGTCAAATGCAGCGGATGTGGTGCTTGTACTGGCGCTGGTGGCACTGGCTGTGGGAGATGAGGTCTTCTGTGTTAAATACTCAACCACATCCTCACAATTTTGGGAAGTGATGGCACGTGCCTTCTTCTGAGCACTGTATTTTGGGGCAGGTCCGCACAAAATCACAGCAACACCACCTTGCACAGACCTTCCGGTGCCTGGTGGCCTTCCTCTGGGTCTGCCTCTACCTCTTCCTCTACCTGGTTTGTCCATTTTGTCCATCTCGGGGGGATGCTAGCTATATGCAGTGAGCTGGGTTCACTCAACACAACAGGTAGTTATATGCAGTGAGGTGTGTTCACTGAACGGTAAAGGTACTTAGATGCAGTGAGCTGGGTTCACTGAACAGTAAAGGTACTTAGATGCAGTGAGGTGGGTTCACTCAACACAACAGGTAGTTAGATGCAGTGAGCTGGGTTCACTGAACAGTAAAGGTACTTAGATGCAGTGAGCTGGGTTCACTGAACAGTAAAGGTACTTAGATGCAGTGAGCTGGGTTCACTCAACACAAAGCTGGGTATATGTAGTGATGAGGTGGGTTAAGTAAACACAACAGGTACTGGGTATATGCAGTACTGGGTAGTACAATGTGCAGCTCCCTGTCACACACACAGGCAGTCAGTCACTGAATGTGCTGGGCTGCTGGCAGTGGCACACACACTATGAATTAGCAAGGCTGTGCATGCAACAAAAGTGTCAGTTTGACACACAGAAAAAAAAAAGTACATGATGAGCTCTGAAAAGAGCTGTTGAAGGGTGCTATAAAAGCAATAATAATCAGCCAGGAGCAAGCTAAGCAGCCAAGAACCTAACTAATCTGTCCCTAGAAAAACAAGTCTGCAGCAGCCGTCCCTAGTCTGTCTCACTCTCTAGCAGGCACACGAGTGAGGCTAATGGTCGCCGGAGCCTGCCTTATATAAGGGGGGGTGGGGCTCCAGGGCTTAGTGTAGCCTGAATGGCTACAATGTGCCTGCTGATTGTGATGCAGAGGGTCAAAGTTGACCCTCATAGTGCATTATGGGGCGAATCGAACTTCCGCAAAAGTTCGCTTGGTCCAGGCGAACGCGAACCCCCAAAGTTCGCATGGAACCGTTCGCTACATCTCTAGTGTGTGTGTGTTTGTGTGTGTGTGTGTGTGTGTGTGTGTGTGCGTGCGTGCGTGCGTGCGTGCGTGCATGTGTAGGGAAAGGGGGGTGAAAGGCAGTTGTTACTTCATACAGACATAGAAAGCCACTACAGCCAATAATGTGCAAAATTGTCATAGGTTTCAGTGTTGTTCAAAATGTGTTGAAAGTTAGTTATCAATGAAAGATGCAATTTCTTTTTATAATAATAATCTCCTGCCTGACTCTCTGGGACACTCTCAGGTGGCCACCCTGCAGTGTTAGGGAGTCTTACCTTGAACTCCTTACTGAATAGGTACTGAGCAACCCTCGTCAGGGTTCAAACTCTGGTCTCCCATGTCAAAGGCAGTTCTCTTAACCAGTACACTCTCCAGCCACTATTTAATGTAGGCAAGGTATTAATATATGTAAATGCATTATCACCGAGTATGTTTAATTTAGTTTCATCCATAATGCATTAAAATGTAATGTGTAAATTCACTGAAACTGAAAAAAAAATTATTCTGCATATGTTGCTGGCAACCAGGGGCATTCCTAGGGTCCTTGGAGATCGGTGGCACCTGGGGGCACTAGGTGGGGGTATAAGGGCGTGGTCATGCAGTGAGTGGGCATGGCCATGGGTGGGGCCAATCGTACATTAGATTAGGACAGCGGTGGCGAACTTTTTGGAGCCCCAAACTGCAACCCACAAGTCACTTATCTATCACAAAGTGGCAACAGCAATTTAAACTAAATACTGTACAAACGTTTTAACACATACATGAACATTATGGAAAATCCAAGTTGAAAAACTGTGAAGATAAACAATTTCATCCATCCTACTGCTGAAAAAAATATATTCCTTTTTTCAGAACCTCCCAGTTTTATTTTCTGTTTTAAAAAGCTAAAAAAAGTAGGTTTAATGCTATTGTCTTATATGATGATGATTCAGCTTTTCCCATAGTCTCGCAGTTAGCAATCATGTGACCCCCAACAAGACAAATTCAGCAATCATGAGGCCCCTATCAAGACAAATTCAGAAATCATGAGGCCCCCAACAAGACAAATTCAGCAATCATGAGGCCCCCAACAAATCATGAGGCCCCCAACAAGACAAATTCAGCAATCATGAGGCCCCAACATGACAAAGTCAGCAAGCGTGAGGCCCCCAACAAGACAAATTCAGCAATCATGAGGCCCCCAACAAATCATGAAGCCCCCAACAAGACAAATTCAGCAATCTTGAGGCCCCCAACAAGACAAATTCAGCAGTCATGAGGAACATAAATAGACAGCATTTCACATAAATAGGCAGAATGATCTCTTAATATGGTAGACACCTCTCACCTGGCTTCTGAATTCTCCTCTACTGGCTGCTGTGCCTGGCAATACTGTTTTTGGCTGGATTGGGGATGATGTGTGAGCTTAAAGGCCTGGCAGTGATGCTGTGGCCTGGCTGGCGGTGATGCTGTGGCCGATGTTGTGGCTGGGTTGGCTGGCAGTGATGCTGGGATGTGCTTGGCTGGTTGAAGTAAATGCTGGCCTGACTGGTGGTGATGCTGTGGCCTTTTTGACAGTGATTCTGGGCTGGTTGGCTGGTGGTGATGCTGGGCTGGCTGGCCTGGATAGTTTAGGTAGCGACAGGTGCCCCCTAGTTAAGGTAGCGCCAGGAGTACCCCAGTTTAGGTAGTGACAGGAGCCCCCCAGTTCAGGTAGGGACAGGAGCCCCCCAGCTCATTTAGTGACAGGAGCCCCCCAGTGTATGTAGTGACAGGCACCCCCCAGTTAGATAGTGAGTGACAGCAGGGACCCCCAGTTAGATAGTGAGTGACAGCAGGGACCCCCAGTTAGATAGTGAGTGACAGCAGGGACCCCCAGTTAGATAGTGAGTGACAGCAGGGACCCCCAGTTAGATAGTGAGTGACAGCAGGGACCCCCGTTAGGTAGTGAGTGACAGCAGAGACCCCCGTTAGTTAGTGAGTGACAGCAGGGACCCCCGTTAGGTAGTGAGTGAGTGACAGGGACCCCTGTTAGGTAGTGAGTGACAGCAGGGACCCCCATTAGGTAGTGAGTGACAGCAGGGACCCCCAGTTAGATAGTGAGTGACAGCAGGGACCCCCAGTTAGTGAGTGACAGCAGGGACCCCCATTAGTTAGTGAGTGACAGCAGGGACCCCCATTAGTTAGTGAGTGACAGCTGGGACCCCCATTAGTTAGTGAGTGACAGCAGGGACCCCCGTTAGTTAGTGAGTGACAGCAGGGACCTCCGTTAGTTACTGAGTGACAGCAGGGACCACCGTTAGTTACTGAGTGACAGCAGGGACCCCCATTAGTTACTGAGTGACAGCAGGGACCCCCGATAGTTACTGAGTGACAGCAGGGACCTCCGTTAGTTACTGAGTGACAGCAGGGACCCCCATTAGTTACTGAGTGACAGCAGGGACCCCCATTAGTTACTGAGTGACAGCAGGGACCCCCATTAGTTAGTTAGTGACAGCAGGGACCCCCATTAGTTACTGAGTGACAGCAGGGACCCCCATTAGTTACTGAGTGACAGCAGGGACCCCCATTAGTTACTGAGTGACAGCAGGGACCCCCATTAGGTAGTGAGTGACAGCAGGGACCCCTATTAGGTAGTGAGTGACAGCAGGGACCCCCAGTTAGTGAGTGACAGCAGGGACCCCCGTTAGGTAGTGAGTGACAGCAGGGACCGCCGTTAGTTAGTGAGTGACAGCAGGGACCCCGTTAGGTAGTGAGTGAGTGACAGCAGGGACCCCCGTTTAGTGCCAGGCGCGCTCCCCACCCCACCTACCTTGCCGGGTGTTCCGACGTGATATAAAGTGTTGGAGCACCGGCCGCATCAGACCTCAGGATTAGCGGGCGACCCGACCAGATAGAGCGGGCGCCGGGCACAAATATGCGGAAGTGATGTCACTTCCGCATATCAGCGGTGTCCGCTAGGTCCTAGCGCCCGCTCTATCTGGTCGCCCGGCGCTGATCGAGGTCTGACGCTGCTGTGTGGCAGTGGGGACAGCCGGGGGGCAGCGGCGGGCGGGAGATCCGTGGCACCCCAGGACAGATTGGGGGCACAGGCCCCCCCAAAATAGGGCTAGCAACGCCCCTGCTGGCAACAACCCACACTCAATCACACAACCTGCTACAGCATGCCTGCGCATCCAGAGAGACAGGGAAACCAATGGAAATGGGCCTACCTAATAGTAATGTTTACTGAAATCTCTGATATAAAGCTGCACTAGAGGAAATGGTTTTGTTTTTTGCATGAAAAAGAAGTTGCAGTTCAAAAGGACGGTAACTGTCTTCAGTCTCCTTAGTAACACTAATACTTTAAATCATAGGTGGCTTCTGTCAGATTGTAGATGGTTAGACTTAAATAAGATTACTGTAGACAACAACAAAGTTAAAAGGTTACTTCACTTTAGCACAGAAATCTATAGCACATGCTGTACATCATCACTGTACAAGTCATTTTGTTAGAGAATATCTTTCAGACTAAGTTTGCAGCTGCTACAACTACTTTAGAAAACCTGCTCAAAACCATAGCAACAGTACATGGCTTGGTGTTAAACATACACAGAACTGTCCTATCTCTGTTGTCTCACTAGTTCATAAATCTGAAAAAAAAAAGAAAAAAAAAAACAGCTTGGCTGGTATATTGCAATGCCACATTCCTTCCATAGAGTGGTGGGATCGATTTCAGCATGAAATCTCTTGGGAATCGGCCTTGTGCAGGGGCGTAGAAATAGGGGTTGCAGAGGTAGCGACTGCATCGGGGCCCTTGGGCCAGAGGGGTCCCGAAGGGCCCTCCCTCAACTACAGTATTAGCTCTCTATTGCTCCTGTGCTCATAATAATCACTTCTATAGATACTTTGAATAGTGGTAATCATTAACAAACTGTTCCCCATCCCCTTCTTGCACCTCTGACACTGTAGTTGCCATTGGCAGGTTTTGGTGTGCCGTATCAATTGTTATGTATAGAGTGCTTGGGGGGCCCCAATGTAAAACTTGCATCGGGGCCCACAGCTCCTTAGCTACGCCACTGGCCTTGTGATGCCTGCAGTCGTTGCCTTGCAGGCCCCGCCGCTGTCCTTCCTAATGTAAAATGTGCCCCATGCAGTACACTTTACCGTTGGCTTCGGGCTCTATCCTCCGTGCACATACACACGCCCCATGTAGTTGCTGGCATAATGTGAGCGCATGTTTGACATCACACACGCAGCCACGTATACGCCAGCAACCACATGGGGAGCGTGTATGTGCACAGAGAACAGAGCACGGAGCCAGTGGCAGACACTAACAGGTAAAATACACTGCATGGGGCACCAGGGAGTACATTTTACACTAGGGGGTACCGGAGCCTATCCCAATATTGCACGCCATTACCGGCGCATACCTGATCGAGCATGTCAGCCCTTCATCTTGCAGCAAGTTCGATTGATACATGAGACCAATTACAGGCCGAAATTGTCGATAGGGCATGCACTTGGCAGCTCTGATTTTAATCCGATTATAATAATCGAATCGGATGGTTGATCTGCTGCCAAGTTGCCTGAGGTATGGCCACCTTTTGTCTATGCACAGATTTCAGTAGACAAGGTGGCTATTCATGCTGCTTTTTACTGTATTCAGTCCTGTCACTAGTTTACAACTAGCCACAATAACAGTGTCACAATAACAGTACTAACTAGGGATGGGATGACGAATCCACGAATCCCTCAAATATTGGGAAATATTCGAGATTCGTGAATTCGAATCCCGACGCCATTTTCCGCTATCCGAATTCACCGAATCCCAACGCTGCATCGCCGCGCATCAGCCGCTCCCCCCGCTCACACTCGTCCTCCTCCGACCCCCCCGCCTCCTCCGCTCGCCCGCCCGCATAGTTAGTATCAACTCACCTATCCAGAGCGAAGCGCAGAGCGGCAGACCTCTCGCTGACTTCCTGGTTCCCTCTAGTGATGGCTTTTACAATGACGTCATCAGTAAAAGCCGGTCCGGCCACTGTGGGGAACAGGGAAGTAACGAAGAGGTCTGCCGCTCTGCGCTCCACGGGAAAGGTGAGTAGATACTTATTTATGCAGGGGAGGGGTGAGCGGAGGAGGCACAGGGGACGGAGGAGGCCGTAGGGGGTTGGGGGGGCTACCTACATGAAGACCACTATACCTACCTACCTAAAGGCCCCTATACCTACCTACCTACCTACATACCTACCTATACTTAAGGCCCTATACCCTGCTACCTATACTGAAGGTCCCTTTACCTACCTACCTACCTAAAGGCCCCTATACCTACCTACCTACCTAAAGGCCCCTATACCTACCTAGCTACCTACCTATATTTAAAGCCATATACCCTGCTATCTATACTGAAGGTCCCTTTACCTACCTACCTACCTATACTGAAGGCACATGTACCTTACTACCTATACTGAAGGCCCCTATACCTAGCTACCTACCTATACTGAAGGCACATATACCCTGCTACCTATACTGAAGGCCCCTATACCTAGTTACCTACCAATACTGAAAGCACATGTACCTTGCTACCTATACTGAAGGCCCCTATACCTTGCTACCTATACTGAAGGCACACGTACCTTGCTACCGATACTGATGGCACACGTACCTTGCTACCGTAACTGAAGGCACACGTACCTTGCTACCGATACTGAAGGCCCCTATACCCTGCTACCTATACTGAAGGCCCATATACCTTGCTACCTATACTGAAGGCCCCTATACCTTGCTACCTATACTGAAAGCTACCAATATTGAAGGCACCCATACCTAGCTAGCTATACTGAAGGCACCTTTACTTCGCTACCTATACTGTGGGTACCTATGCCTGGGTACCTATACTGCGGGCAACTGTACCACGGATCGCACAATTCTTATGTGCAGGATTCGTTAGATTCGGGATTCGAACGGTTCGAGATATTCGAGAACCTTTTTAGATTCGGATCCGGATTCGGATTCGAAGAAATTGTGGATTCGTCCCATCCCTAGTACTAACATTAGAAAAAAAGTAAAGAAAGTGAATAATTGCTGGTGCATAGTGATAAAGAAACCTGGAAAGCAGCGGTGCCTGATCCACCAGGCACCCCTGCCAGATAATGTGTGTGTTCCCAGGTGGCGAACTGGCTTGAGGCGTCTTGTAGACGCCATGCCAGTTCACAGGGCTTCAGCCCACTGCGGAGTCTGTGGATTCCGGCAGGCAGAGCAGGGCTACGGGAAAATGGCGTACAAAGCCCGGCACCAGAGACTATTTGTGTCTCCAGTGCAGGGCTTTGGGTGCCATTTTCCCATAGCAATCAGTTCCATTATTTATATGGCACAATGGCGATCATAACGTTACAGCACTCCTTGGGCATCTCCTGACCCTCTGACGAAGGATTTTCATCCGCTGTCAGGGTAATGGACATTTGACACTCTGCTACAGACTCTATAGGATCCTGTGCCTCCTAGCTTACATTATGTCTGCTTTACTAGGATCTAAAATTGCTGCATTTTCAGGGTCTGTTTGGTTATTACCATAGTTTTCCACTTTTTGGCATCCCCGGCATCACTTTGTCCTATTCATGTTGGACTTATTGCTGTTCACTGCTTAATGCTCTATATTATATGGATTTCTATGATGTATTACCATTGACAGAGTGTCTATATTGAGTGTTTTTCTCAGCTTGTGCAATATTGTTGTTACATGTGATTGTCTATCTTTTTTCATTATGTATATTTAATACAAATACTTCTTGCAACATACATTTTGGTGTGCAGGTGTATTTTATTTTTAATGTCATTTTCCCATAGCCTTGCTCTTCCTGGCAGCGCAGTAGTTTAGCAGCAGGACTTGCTGCACTGAAGATCATTGGGGGAGCTACACGCCGGAGGTCCGGATAGGAGTCTTCTGTCAGGTAAGTAAATGGGGTTTTTTTACAGGTGCCTCACTAGTACCAGGGTGATTAGGGGGCACTAATGAAAGGAGAGGGACAAAAAGATGAGCCTACGAGCATAATTTTCTGGTGAAACGCTGCTGCAATACGTGTATTTTCTGGTGAAACGCTGCCACATCATGATTGTTTTCTGGTGAAACACTGCCGCAATAAGTGTATTTTCTGTTGAAAAGCTGCCGAATTGTGATTATTTTCTGATGAGATGCTGTCGCATTACGATTATTTTCTGGGGGGAACGCCACTGGTTTTCTCACCTGGAGTGATAGAATAGCTAGAGGCACCACTGCTGGAAAGGTACTGCAACTTGCTAAACAGGCATGCTATAGAAGATACTGGATAATGGTGAAATGGAGGAAAAGGAAATCAAACAGCCATATAGTTTCATGAGCTATTGTGAAGTAAGGGATTGACTACTTTAACCACTTGAGGACCGCCCCCAGCCGATGGGCGGCGGCAAAGACCGGGCCCAAACGACCGCAATACGCCCATCGGCGGGGGCGGCATCAGCGGTGGCTGTGCGGCGATCGCGTCATCAATGACGCAATCGCCGCCGGCAATAGGCTCCGCCCACTCTGCACGGAAACCCGCCGGCCAATTAGCAGCGCCGGCGGGTTTCAAATGCGGCGATCCGGCCAATCAGAGGAGTATAATACACTTTGTTATTGTAACAAAGTGTATTATACTGGCTGCCTCCTCCGCTGATGGTCACTCGTCGTGCGACCATCAGAGAGGACGGCAGCCTTGCAGCTAAGTGCACACAAACACTCTTTGCCCCACACAGACCACCCGATCGCCCACCCCAGCCCTCAGAACCCCCCCTGACCACCCCAGCACACCAGCATCTGCACCCCACCACCCACCTAAAAACCCATCAATCACTCCCTGTCACTATCTAGGGACGCTATCCCCTAGGTTAGGTCCCTAACTGCCTCCTAGGGTCCCCTGATCACCCCCCCTACCCTCAGATCCCCCCCAGACCCTCTCCCAGACCACCCCCCTGTATGCTGTATACAGCTATATAGCTGTCTTACCCACTGATCACCTGTCTATCACCCATCTATCACCTGTCTATCACCCCTTGTCACCACCACCCATCAGCGCAGACCCTAAACTGTCCCTTGGGGGCACCTGATCACCCACCCAGACCCTCAGATTGCCCTCAGACCCCCCCCTCCTGATAACCTCCCCAGTGCATTGTTTACATCTATTCTCCCCTGTAATCCCTCACTGATCTCCTATCGTCACCCCCTGTGTCTGCCACCCACCAGATCAGGACCCAGTCTGCCCCGTGCGGGCACCTAATCAACCCCCCACACCCTTAGATCGCCCTCAGCCCCCCCCCCAATCACCTTCCCAGTGCATTGTATTTGATTGTGCTGCAATTGTATTTGATTGTGCTGACATTCAATTTCATTGTGCTGACATTCAATTTTATTGTGCTGTAATTGTATTTGATTGTCCCGTGATTTTTTTTGATTGTCCCGTGATTGCCCTGTGATTGCCCTTTGATTGGCCTGTGATCGTCTTTGATTGTCCCGTGATCGGCTTTGATTGTCCCGTGATCGGCTTTGATTGTCCCGTGATCGGCTTTGATTGCCCTGTGATTGGCCTGTGATCGGCTTTGATTGTGTCGTGATTTGTTTGATTGCCCTGTGATTGGCCTGTGATTGGCCTGTGATTTGCTTTGATTGGCCTGTGATCGGCTTTGATTGTGTCGTGATTGGTTTGATTGCCCTGTGATTGACTTTGATTGTCCCGGGAATTGAGTGCCCTGTGATTGGCCTGCGATTGCCCTGTGATTGCCTTTGATTGTCCTGTGATTGTTTCTGATTGCCTCTGATTCCCCACTCGCCACCACCCCCCTGTCACTATCCAAGTGATCTAAAAACAGTGAAAACTGTCACTTTTTTAGTATCACTAGTGTTAGCAGTTAGGCCAGTTAGCTAGGCCCCTTTGTAAGTGTCAGTTAGTGCTCAGCCCACTGCACCACAGTCACTAATTAGCGTCATCACTGTCGCTAATCAACATTGGTACTATATAGTATCTGTAAGTGATCATTACTGATCGCAGTCAGATCTATTAGGGTCACTAGGATCCACAAAAAAAAACGCAGTGTTTGCCCGATCAGGCCTGATCGTTCGCCTGCACTTGCGTTCAGCCCGCCCCACCGCAGTGACAGAATTTTTTTTCTGATCACTGCAAAAAACACTGTACAATAGCTGTGGCACTGTAAACCTCAGTTTTGATTTATTTTTTTTATCAAAACTCAGTGAGCACAGCTTTCTACCTCTCAAATACTCCCTTTTGCTAGGTAGGTGCTCTTTTTTCTGCGTAGTCTCAGAGGAATACCCCCTAAATTTAGCAGCCCACCATGGCAAGAAAGGGGTATTCCGATGATGAGGTTCTCAGGTACATGGCCCAGTCGGATGAGGACGATTGGGACGCCTCATTCGACGAATCTTCCGGGTCAGAGTTTGAACCTGAATTGAGCAGTGGCTCACTGACCGATAGTGATGACGAGGTTGAGGTCCCGGCTAAAGCCAGGCGTACCACACCCCATGTTGTTGGACCGCAGGTGGCGCAGGATCAGCCTCAAGGGCAGCAGAGTGGTGTTCGTGCTGGTCTGAGATTTCATGGTGGGGCAGGCACCAGCAGCACAACATCTCCTGGACCTAGCACCAGTACTTCCGTAGACCCTGGTGAAGTGGCGAGCACCAGCATGGAAGTTGAAACTGGTTCGGTGGCACGTGCAGTAAGATCCCAGTCGCAGCCACCAAGAAGACGGGCCCGTACTACCCCTAATTTACCAGAGGTGCTGGCAAACCCAAATTGGCAATCCCCTGATTCCGCCGCACCCGTACTTCCCCCTTTCACCGCCCAGTCTGGAGTCCAGGTGGAGACAGATAATCTAGGATCGGCCCTAGACTTTTTCTATCTGTTCTTCACCCAGGATCTCTTGGACTTAATTGTGGCAGAGACCAACCGTAAGGCCACACAATATATAACCGCCAATCTGGAAAAGTACCTTGCCCAGCCTTTTCGGTGGAAACCAGTCCAAGTTTCCGAAATGAAAATTTTTTTGGGCCTTCTCCTTCACACGGGACTAGTAAAGCAGAATGTGTTGCGGTCTTATTGGTCTACGGACCCAGCACATCATGTTCCCCTGTACTCTGCTGCCATGTCCAGGACACGATTTGAGAACATCCTGCTCTTCCTGCACTTCAATGACAACGAAACCTGTCATCGAAGTGACCACCCTGCTTTTGACCGGCTCCACAAAATTCGACCCCTCATAGACCACCTGTCATCCAGATTTGCAGATGCTTATACCCCTGACCAGGACATCTGCGTAGACGAGTCCCTCATACGCTTTACCGGGCGCCTTCGCATCAAACAGTACATCCCAAACAAGCGCGCCCGGTATGGGGTGAAACTGTATAAGCTCTGTGAAAGGGCCACAGGCTATACATCTTATTTTAGGGTCTATGAGGGAAAAGACTCAAAATTGGAGCCGGTCGGATGCCCTGACTACCTGGGGAGCAGTGGAAAGGTTGTGTGGGACTTGGTGTCACCCATGTTCCAGAAGGGGTACCATCTTTTTGTGGACAATTATTACACAAGTGTGGCCCTCTTTCAGCACTTAAAAATAGAAAAAATCCGATGCTGTGGCACCGTGCGGCCTAGTCGCCGGGGCTTCCCCCAACGGCTCATTACCACCAGACTTCAACGGGGGCAGAGGGCCGCCTTGTGTGCTGACGACCTGCTCGCGGTGAAATGGAAGGACAAGAGGGAGGTTTACTTCCTGTCCACCATTCACGCAGACACGACAGTTGAAATTCAACGGCGAACTAAGGTCATTGAAAAACCCCTTGTCGTCCACGAGTATAATACTAACATGGGAGGGGTGGACTTCAATGACCAGAGGTTAGCGCCCTATTTAGTTGCCCGAAAAACAAGACGCTGGTATAAAAAAGTGTCTTTTTACCTCATTCAATTGGCAATTTACAACAGCTTTGTTCTCTACAGTAAGGCTGGGAGAACTGGCTCGTTTATTCAATTTAATAAACAGATCGTGATGGAACTCCTGTATCCAGGAGGTGCCGTGGCCCAACCCCAAGATGCAACTAGCCGGCTGCATGGAAGGCATTACGCCTATCCAATTCCGACTACCCCAGGTCAACGAATCCGAAGAAAACGCTGTCGTGTCTGCAGCAGGGCTGGAATAAGGCGTGACACCACTGTTTATTGTCCCACCTGTCCTGACCAGCCTGGCCTATGCCTAGGGGAGTGTTTTGAGAGGTACCACGAGCAGGTACACTATTAGAGAGTAGGGAACTCCACACACAGCGGTAGGCACACAAGGGTCTCTCAGTGCTATTTCACACTGCTGCGATGCGTTAGGGCAAAATGCCTAGCAAAAGTCACACTTTGCGGTCCCCCCCTACGCCGGAAGTGCTTGACTTAACGCTAGTGCAGGCCTACGTTACTGCGTGGCTTCTGTGGCAATATCGATCGGCGCGGAAGTCATGTTAGTCTATGGCGACGCAGTTCATTACTAGGCCGAATGCTACTCTTGTGGTATTGCCTGAAGGTCTGTTTTGGACGATACGGTGCGGCGGGCTCGACCCACCGGATATGTCAATATGCAGTGTGAAACCAAACATCGGGTTTCCAGAGACCCTAATACACAGGGCTGCCAGAAACCTCTCCTTTCACTTGGGACAAATTGCGTAATGTATTTCGCCACAACTCTGTGCAATTTGCACTTCGCACATTGTTCCATGGGGGAGGAGAGGTTTGTCCTCGGGAGGTAAGTTAAAAAAAAACAAAAAACAGGTAAGCAAAGAAGTTAATGTTTGGTTTGCAATGTTAAGTTTTTTATTAAAAAAGTTCAAAGGTTATTAATGTTAATGAAGTAATTGCTTTGCTGCTTGCTTGTTTTTTGGGGTTTTTTTTCTCTTTTTCCATCCAATAACCTTCCAGGTGGACCGAGCGAATGACTAACCAGCTGCAGCACTGATGGTGCATCCTGACAGAACATTGCGCGTCTGTCAGCTTACACACAAGTCGGTGCATGCAGCGCTGCAGGACGAGATTTCTCCTCCGCAGTCAAAAAGATACGTTTGCCGAGGCATATGGGCCGAGGAGTGGTGTTGGGGATTCATATGCTTTGGCAAACACTTTGTATCAAAAAAGAACTCTGGCAATGATTTGTTCATCCACATCGATCGGTGTGAATGGATAAATCAGGTTTGCCAGGGCATACGAGCTGGTGGGTTTGGATTTTTGGGGCGGCAGCTCCTATGTCCTGGCAGACGCCTTCCCCTCCTTTTTGTATTGTTTTGTCTTTTTTTCTTCTCTCTTTTTTTCTATCCAGACCGACCAATCAGCTGCAGCACTGATGGTGCATCCTGACAGAACATTGCGCGTCTGTCAGCTTACACACAAGTCGGTGCATGCAGCGCTGCAGGACGAGATTTCTCCTCCGCAGTCAAAAAGATACGTTTGCCGAGGCATATGGGCCGAGGAGTGGTGTTGGGGATTCATATGCTTTGGCAAACACTTTGTATCAAAAAAGAACTCTGGCAATGATTTGTTCATCCACATCGATCGGTGTGAATGGATAAATCAGGTTTGCCAGGGCATACGAGCTGGTGGGTTTGGATTTTTGGGGCGGCAGCTCCTATGTCCTGGCAGACGCCTTCCTCCTCTTTTTTTTTTTTTTCAAAATTTTTTGGCAGATATTTTTTCATCCACATTGATTGATTGTTTGACGTTCATTTTTCCTTTCAGCCCACAGTGCATTACCCTTATGCCCAATATAAGGAGTATAGCAGAAACTCCTAATACTGGCCATACATGTAATGATTGCAGAGACCCTAAAATGCCAGGACAGACCCCACGAATGATGCCATTTTGGAAAGAGGACACCCCAAAGTATTCCGTGAGGTGCATGGTGAGTTCATAGAATGTTTTATTTTTTGTCACAAGTTAGCAGAAATTGTGGTTTTGTGTTTTTTTTTTTTTTTTTTTCACAAAATGTCATTTTCCGCTAACTTGTGACAAAAAATAAAATTTTCTATGAACTCACCATGGCCCTCATGGAATACCTTAGCGTGTATTCTTTCCAAAATGGGGTCATTTGTGGGGTTTGTTAACTGTCCTGGCAAGTGGGCGGGGTGCTAAATTTTGAGCACCCCTGTAAAGCCTAAAGGTACTCATTGGACTCTGGGCCCCTTAGCGCAGTTAGGGTGCAAAAAAGTGCCACACATGTGGTATCGCCGTACTCGGGAGAAGTAGTACAATGTGTTTTGGGGTGTATTTTTACACATACCCATGCTGGGTGGGAGAAATACCTCTGTAAATGACAATCTTTTTTGATTTTTTTACACACAATTGTCCATTTACAGAGTTATTTCTCCCACCCAGCATGGGTATGTGTAAAAATACACCCCAAAACACATTGTACTACTTCTCCCGAGTACGGCGATACCACATGTGTGGCACTTTTTTGCACCCTAACTGCGCTAAAGGGCCCAAAGTCCAATGAGTATCTTTAGGATTTCACAGGTCATTTTGCGGAATTTGATTTCCAGACTACTCCTCACGGTTTAGGGCCCCTAAAATGCCAGGGCAGTATAGGAACCCCACAAATGACCCCATTTTAGAAAGAAGACACCCCAAGGTATTCCGTTAGGAGTATGGTAAGTTCATAGAAGATTTTATTTTTTGTCAAAAGTTAGCGGAAAATTGATTTTTATTGTTTTTTTCACAAAGTGTCATTTTCCACTAACTTGTGACAAAAAATAAAATCTTCTATGAACTCACCATACTCCTAACGGAATACCTTGGGGTGTCTTCTTTCTAAAATGGGGTCATTTGTGGGGTTCCTATACTGCCCTGGCATTTTAGGGGCCCTAAACCGTGAGGAGTAGTCTGGAAATCAAATTCCGCAAAATGACCTGTGAAATCCTAAAGATACTCATTGGACTTTGGGCCCTTTAGCGCAGTTAGGGTGCAAAAAAGTGCCACACATGTGGTATTGCCGTACTCGGGAGAAGTAGTATAATGTGTTTTGGGGTGTATTTTTACACATACCCATGCTGGGTGGGAGAAATATCTCTGTAAATGACAATCTTTTGATTTTTTTACACACAATTGTCCATTTACAGAGTTATTTCTCCCACCCAGCATGGGTATGTGTAAAAATACACCCAAAAACACATTGTACTACTTCTCCCGAGTACGGCGATACCACATGTGTGGCACTTTTTTGCACCCTAACTGCGCTAAAGGGCCCAAAGTCCAATGAGTATCTTTAGGATTTCACAGGTCATTTTGCGGAATTTGATTTCCAGACTACTCCTCACGGTTTAGGGCCCCTAAAATGCCAGGGCAGTATAGGAACCCCACTAATGACCCCATTTTAGAAAGAAGACACCCCAAGGTATTCCGTTAGGAGTATGGTAAGTTCATAGAAGATTTTATTTTTTGTCAAAAGTTAGCGGAAAATTGATTTTTATTGTTTTTTTCACAAAGTGTCATTTTCCACTAACTTGTGACAAAAAATAAAATCTTCTATGAACTCACCATACTCCTAACGGAATACCTTGGGGTGTCTTCTTTCTAAAATGGGGTCATTTGTGGGGTTCCTATACTGCCCTGGCATTTTAGGGGCCCTAAACCGTGAGGAGTAGTCTGGAAATCAAATTCCGCAAAATGACCTGTGAAATCCTAAAGATACTCATTGGACTTTGGGCCCTTTAGCGCAGTTAGGGTGCAAAAAAGTGCCACACATGTGGTATTGCCGTACTCGGGAGAAGTAGTATAATGTGTTTTGGGGTGTATTTTTACACATACCCATGCTGGGTGGGAGAAATATCTCTGTAAATGACAATCTTTTGATTTTTTTACACACAATTGTCCATTTACAGAGTTATTTCTCCCACCCAGCATGGGTATGTGTAAAAATACACCCCAAAACACATTGTACTACTTCTCCCGAGTACGGCGATACCACATGTGTGGCACTTTTTTGCACCCTAACTGCGCTAAAGGGCCCAAAGTCCAATGAGTATCTTTAGGATTTCACAGGTCATTTTGCGGAATTTGATTTCCAGACTACTCCTCACGGTTTAGGGCCCCTAAAATGCCAGGGCAGTATAGGAACCCCACTAATGACCCCATTTTTGAAAGAAGACACCCCAAGGTATTCCGTTAGGAGTATGGTAAGTTCATAGAAGATTTTATTTTTTGTCAAAAATTAGCGGAAAATTGATTTTTATTGTTTTTTTCACAAAGTGTCATTTTCCACTAACTTGTGACAAAAAATAAAATCTTCTATGAACTCACCATACTCCTAACGGAATACCTTGGGGTGTCTTCTTTCTAAAATGGGGTCATTTGTGGGGTTCCTATACTGCCCTGGCATTTTAGGGGCCCTAAACCGTGAGGAGTAGTCTGGAAATCAAATTCCGCAAAATGACCTGTGAAATCCTAAAGATACTCATTGGACTTTGGGCCCTTTAGCGCAGTTAGGGTGCAAAAAAGTGCCACACATGTGGTATCGCCATACTCAGGAGAAGTAGTATAATGTGTTTTGGGGTGTATTTTTACACATACCCATGCTGAGTGGGAGAAAGATCTCTGTAAATGGACAATTGTGTGTAAAAAAAATTAACAAATTGTCATTTACAGAGATATTTCTCCCACCCAGCATGGGTATGTGTAAAAATACACCCCAAAACACATTATACTACTTCTCCTGAGTACGGCAATACCACATGTGTGGCACTTTTTTGCAGCCTAACTGCGCTAAGGGGCCCAAAGTCCAATGAGCACCTTTAAGCTTTACAGGGGTGCTTACAATTTAGCACCCCCCAAAATGTCAGGACAGTAAACACACCCCACAAATGACCCCATTTTGGAAAGTAGACCCTTCAAGGTATTCAGAGAGGGGCATGGTGAGTCCGTGGTAGATTTCATTTTTTTTTGTTGCAAGTTAGAAGAAATGGAAACTTTTTTTTTTTTTTTTGTTTGTCACAAAGTGTCATTTTCCGCTTACTTGTGACAAAAAATAATATCTTCTATGAACTCACTATGCCTCTCAGTGAATACTTTGGGATGTCTTCTTTCCAAAATGGGGTCATTTGGGGGGTATTTATACTATCCTGGAATTCTAGCCCCTCATGAAACCTGACAGGTGCGCAGAAAAGTCAGAGATGCTTGAAAATGGGAAAATTCACTTTTGGCACCATAGTTTGTAAACGCTATAACTTTTACCCAAACCAATAAATATACACTGAATGGGTTTTTTTTTATCAAAGACATGTTTGTCCACATTTTTCGCGCTGCATGTATACAGAAATTTTACTTTATTTGAAAAATGTCAGCACAGAAAGTTAAAAAAATCATTTTTTTGCCAAAATTCATGTCTTTTTTGATGAATATAATAAAAAGTAAAACTCGCAGGAGCAATCAAATAGCATCAAAAGAAAGCTGTATTAGTGACAAGAAAAGGAGGTAAAATTCATTTAGGTGGTAGGTTGTATGACCGAGCATTAAACCGTGAAAGCTGCAGTGGTCTGAATGGAGAAAAAGGCTCTGGTCCTTAAGGGGCGAAAAGACTGTGGTCCTGAAGTGGTTAAGCTGAAGCAATTGCTACAGTATGTCATGACTTTTTGACAAATCCTATATTAGACAATACAAATGTTTGGATGTTTGATTACAATTCAGTCTTCCCAGACTTAATCTGTCCCAGTTCAGCCTATAACTACTATTGCCTCAGCTACAATATATCTACATCGTTTCAGTTGCCTCTACTCCATTTGTGCTCATTAACCCACTACCACCTTAAAGAGAAACTCCAGTGAAAATAATAAAATAAAAAAATGCTTCATTTTTTCAATAATTATGTAAAAATGATTTAGTCAGTGTTTTCCCATTGTAATATATCTCCTCTCCCTGATTTACATTCTGGCATTTACCACATGGTGACATTTTTACTGCTGGCAGTGATGTTAGTGGAAGGAGATCCTGCTTGTTTTTTTGGCAGTTGGACCCAGCTGTAATCAGCTGTTATTTCCCACAATGCAATGAGGTTTACAGACAGGAAACTGTCAGGACCATGGTCCTGACGTCACACTGTGGGAGGAGGTTCACCATAATATCAGCCATACAGACTCCCCTGATGATTCGTTTGGGAAAAGGAAAATATTTCTCATGGGAAAGGGGGTATCAGCTACTGATAGGAATGAAATTCAATTCTCAGTCAGTCACGGTTTTTCTTTAAAGGACTTCTGTCACGAAAATCTTAAAATTTAAAATATATGTAAACATATACATTTAAGAAGTTTCTTCCAGAATAAAATGAGCCATAAATTACCTATGTTGGTGTCACTTACAGTAGGTAGTAGAACTCTGAAAATACCAACAGGTTTTGGACTAGCCCATCACCTCATGGGGAGTTCACAGGGATTTCTTTATTTTCAAAATGCACTTAGCGAATGGCAGTTGCTCCGTCCAAGTACTGTGAGCAGGGAGGCTTGTCAGCATTTTTGTATAAATCTATTTCAGGGAGTATCTTTATAAAGAATAAAGGCCATGCTGAGAATCTCCTATGGAGAGATGGACTAGCCCAAAACCTGTCGGTAAAGTCAGATTTCTACTACTTACTGCAAATGACAGCAACATAGGAGAGAAGTAATGTATGGCTCATTTTACTCAGGAAGAAACGTACTTCTTATTTGTATGTGTTTACATTTTATGATTTTCGTGACAGTTCCTCTTTAACTACACTAACCATTTAGTGCACTCTCCAGCCTTTCTTCCAAGACCCTCAAGCAGTCCTCAATCTCAAAACCCCCTCAAATCCTTCCATCAGCCATCTAGAACCTTAGTGAGCCTCTTTCTCCCCCAATCCACTCTATTCCCACACTCTTTCATCCCAGGTAGTCCAAACAGTCAGCCCTCATTCTCCTTCCAGCACCCTCAGTCAGTTTTTGCTCTTTCTCCATACCCTCAAACTCAAACAGCCTTCCCTCTCTCCCAGTCCCGGATTTACCTCATAGGAGCCTATAGGCACAGATGTCCTGGCACCTTAGACTCCACCCTCCATGAACCTACAAGCCCCCACCGAACTGCACCGCAAGTGTGCTGGCTGGCCCAGATTTCACTTCTCCCGTACTTCCCTTGCCTGCCATAGGTAGCTACAGGTGGCCCTTAGTATTAGGTAGCCAGAAATACCCTCAATGTTAAGTAGCCAGAGGTACCCCCATGTATTAGGTAGCTAGAGGAACCCCAGTATTATGTATCTAGAGGTGCCCCTGACTGAAGGGAGATCATGTCAGTGGAATGCCGAGAGCTGCGTGAGTAACCTCTCATTTGCACTCCACTCAGGACTCTGCATAGGAAAGGAGGGAAGGAGGTACACGGGGAGGGGAGTGAGACGCCTTTCCATTATCAGGCACCTGTAGGCGCGTGCCTGCAGTGCCTTATGGTAAATCCGGCCCTGCTCTCTCCATACTCCATCCAGCACTCTGATCAGCCCTTGGTATGTTCCTCCCCCAGAACCTAGATCAGGCTTTCTCAACCAGGGTTCTTTGAGTACTCTGCAGGAGTTCCTTGGCATTTCCCACCATCGTGGTGGAAGTATAATAGAGCACACAATAATAGGTGGTACTGAAACAAGAAGCACTAAATTGGTGGCTCAGAAGACAGTATAATGAGTGGCAGTGTAATAGGGGGAGTGAAATAAATAGCCACACATACTTTTAAAGACCATGTCCCCTTCAAAATAAATGCACGGGTTCAAAAAATTGTTTGCAGGGGTTCCTTGAGATCCAAAAGTTATTTGCAGGGTTCCTCCAGGGTAAAAAGGTTGAGAAAGGCTGACCTAGATCAACCCTTCCTATCTTCCCTCCTATTACAATCTTTTCAATTAGCTGCCATTTTCTCCCCATCCACCCCAATCCTCAATCAGCCCTTGTTTTCTCACTACCTGCCCGGCTTTCCTAGCTTCCCTACATCTTTTAGCCACCCATTCAACAACCTCACTTTCCTCATTCACTCAGTAAAATGTATTAAAAACAGCTTAAAATGTGGGGAGTTCCTGAAAGCCATAAAAATGCCCCGAAATGCCTGCCAAATCAGTGTGAGGCATTAGCATTTGTAAATGTTTATCTATGAATGAGCTTTATGAGGGGCAATGTTTCTGTGAAGGCTCTCATATGTCTAGGTCATGGTATATCAAAAGAAAAAAAATAGCTTTAACTGAACACCTTGTTGTGTTCAAGATGTTTATTACACTTTAAGCTCAATTATTTAATATCTAATGAGTGAAGGAACCACCTACAGTAGGTGGTCATAAGTACACGTTATTCACTTTCGTCAACAGTGAAGCCAATTGACGTTTATTGGGCAGAAAAAAATTGTTAAATTTCTGATTGAAGGTCTTGAAATATCTAGCTAAGCATAAAATCATCATCTTTAAAGCTGTTTTATAATGCTTGCCTAGATTATTCAAGGTCACTACACACCTTCAGTTATGGTCTTACCAATTAACTTTTGCAAAATGATGGTCAGTTAACCTCCCTGGTGTTCAATTTCCCCAGGATTTCTGTGCAAAAAGTAGTTCAATTAATTTCAAATAACTTTCAAGCATTTTTTTTGGTAATCATTTTTTTAAATATTAAATTCAATACAGGTAATTGTATCGATTTCAATAAAAAAAACTGGTTGCCACCAGATGTTGATGACGCTGCGTAACCCTGGTGTCATCAACACCGATTGCCGGGGAACATGTCATCACCGAGGGAGAAGAAAATCCACCAAGGGACATGGAAGAAGACATTGGGAAAGCTATCAGAGGTACACGAAAAGAGATCAGCACTCCAATGGTGAGTATAAGACCCCACCAAGTCTCCCCCATGCGAGTGATGCAGGGTGCGCATTGGCAGCTAAGCTTCGAATCAGGGCAGTTTCTAGCCTAAATTGCTCCCAGGGGAGGGTCTAAAATTGCAACCCCCACCTGTGGGCTCGAAAACATTATTTGCGATGCAGTATTTAACCCCCCCAGTATAGTTAGCCGGGTAGAGATGCCGCAGTATAGGTTAACCAGGTACTGGTGCCACAGTATAGGTAGCCAGGTATAGGTGCTGCAGTATAGGTAGCCAGGTACAGGTGCCACAATATAGGTAGCTAGGTATAGATGCCACAGTATAGGTAGCCAGCTATAGGTACTGCCAGTATATGTAGCCAGCAATAGGCACCACAGTATACGTAGCCAGGTATAGGTACTGCCAGTATATGTAGCCAAATATACTGTTGTCAGGTTTGCCTGGTCAATGATTATAAGTCACGCTGTATGCCCATATGACTGACCTATAGCCCAGCCTGTAACACCTGCACAAAACTCCTACCTAATACAATACTACAATACCCTGCAGGCAAATGTAGCATACAGACTGTCAGATAGTATTCACCAAACAAAGCAGAATGAGTAATATAAGTACAGTGTACTCAAATATATAGTCACCTGAGGCCTCTGGGTGGAGGCAATCCAGATGATAGCCAGGTGGTGACAGGCAGGGAAGGATACGTTGTAGGCAATTCAATCACTTTGCAGGTAATGTGGTCAATCCAATCCGAAGTCACTCCAGGCAGAGTTCATGGAAGAAACCTTTAAACAAGCAGGGGTCGATCCAGGCAGCAATCAGGAAAATCCAGGTACAAGCAGAGTCGGCAACGGGTAATCCAATCAGAGAGCGTGGTCAGGAACAGGCAGAAGTCGACAACAGGAGATCAATCTGGAAATAAGCTTGGTCAAGATACAGACAAAGTCAGCACAAGATCAGCAGCTGTGAGCGCAGCCTCAGCAACAAGCCCAGCAGAGGCTATCACAGGCGATGATAGAGGGCGCTCACCTTACTTTTATACAAGGACTAACAAATCAAACAAAAAGGAATCCAAAGTGCCCAATCACCTTGTGGCATGTCAGCAAGTCAGCTGACATGACATGCACACACGCTGTCACTGTTTACAGCGGCGGAGCACTTACTGAGGACGCGTCTGCTGCTTAGCCAATGGGAACTGAGCGCCGTGCGCTCCACTGATATCAGAGCCTCCCCCAGACCCAGAGACTTGCACCTCAGCGTGGGTCTCGGCGTTCCATCACCATGAGCGGCGAGAAGATCTTACAACTGTAGGTGCCACAGTATAAGTGCTGCCAGTATATGTAGCCAGCTGTAGGTGCCGCAGTACAAGTAGCCAGGTATAGGAGCTTCCAGTATATGTATCCAGGTATAGGAGCTGCCAGTATATGTAGCCAGATATAGGAGCCACCAGTATATGTAGCCAGGTATTGGAGCTGCCAGTATATGTAGCCAGGTATAGGAGCTGCCAGTATATGTATCCAGGTATAGGAGCTGCCAGTATATGTAGCCAGATATAGGAGCCGCCAGTATATGTAGCCAGGTATAGGATCCAAGTCTTTTGTGTATATGGATAAGCGCTCAATGCTTGCTTGCACGTCAATTACAGATGCAGATAAAATAAGCCCCCCCTTCGGGGAAAGACTCACCAGATGTTGCGGCCTTCAGGGCCCGTTATCGCTTTCGGGGTATTGGCCACCCCGCAGCCTCACTGGCAATCCACAGATTACTGCTCCAATTCTGTTTGAGCAAAAAATAGGCTCCACATAGCGTAAAAGTGTAAAATTTAATCCAGCAATTAAAAATCCTGCTTAGCAGGCATATACAAGTGCATACAAGTGATGCCCCTGATGCATACAAGGCCCCTGATGAGTTGGCAAGGCAACGAAACGTTGGGCGGAGCTACGGTGTGACGTCAACATGCATTGCGCCAGCCGGACGCGGCTGGTTTGTATATGCGGAGCAGCTTATTTTTATATTTTTGTTCACCTCAGCCAGCGGGGACCCCGCATACCATCATAGAGGGTGGACTAGGCGGCAGAGGTGTACGCCTTGTCGTCAGCTAAGCGCAGATTAACCCCTACATCCCCCTTAATCGCTACAGCGGTGGTTTGTATGTTATGGGACTGGCTGTTGGATACAATCACTTGTATGTACTTGTATATGGTTTGTATTCATTTTTGCAGGTGGTGAGAAATGAGGCAGTTGGGGCTTTTTTGGGGGGTCTAAAGTCCACTCAGCCATTGTCCCTGAAATAGTTAAACATTTCACTTTCGTTTTCTCACAGGAGATGTTTTTGCATCATACAGTGCTAAAAACATCCTAAATGAATGTGTTTAATGTTATTTTTTTTTACTATTTCTTTATCTACTTTTTAATACTTTTTTACTTTCTATTGTTGAATAAATGAAACAATGGCCTCAATTCACTAAGCTTATCTCCTGTCTTTAATAACATTTCTAGAGTTATCACCATGGTGATAAGGCATGTGGTATTCAGGAAACATTTTACCTCAGGCAAACCTAAAGTTAACTCTTCTGTCTTTAAGTTAAGGTGAGATCTCTAAAGTTAACGCTTCAATCCTTAAAATAACTGCAGAATTCTAAAGTTAAAGGCCTCAATTCACCAAGCTTATCTCCTGTCTTTAATAACGTTTCTATAGCTATCACCATAGTGACGAGGCATGCAGTATTCAGGAAACATGCAGTATTCAGGAAACATTTTACCTCAGGCAAACCTAAATTTAACTCTTCTGTCTTTAAGTTAACTCTTCAATCCTTAAAATAACTCCAGAATTCTAAAGTTAAAGACAGGCTGTTAATTAACTGCGTGTGAAAATTACTACAGAGGAGGTAACTTAACTACAGAGGAGGTAAAGGTGCGTACACACGCACTACTAAATGCAACAACGGGTCCGCCGGAACCTCCCGCTGGGCGGTCTTTAGCTGACAGTATGCGCGTGTGTATGAGCTGTCGGTGGACTGATAAGGCTGTTTCTGAACAATCTGCTGAGTGGATCGTTCAGAAACAGCCTTATTATGCCTTACTATCTCCAGCATGATCTTAGTGAATTGAGGCCAAAGACAGGCTGCATGTGAAAATAACTACAGAGGAGGTAACTTAAGGACTGAAGAGATAAGATTACTCTCGCAATGTGAAAACTTATATCTACACCTTAATAAGGCAAGATCGATGTGTGGAGATAAGTTTTCTCTTGCTTTGTTATCTCCAGCATGATCTTAGTGAATTGAGGCCAATGTCTTGTGAGGAAAGCCAGGAAAAATGCTCTCTGTCTGATCAGAGATATTTTATGACTTTTAATTAAATAAATTAAAAACATCCAATTATAAAATTAAAAAGGGAAAAGAAAAATATAAAGATAAATTATTAGAAAAAAAGTGAAATCATTCAAAATAAAAAGGGATCATGTCGCGCATATAACTTTCTTATTGAATCAACCATAAATTCATGTACATACGTTATTAAGTTTACTATGTAAGTTACTAAGCAGACTCTGGTCCAAAATTAAGGCATTCTGGCAAAAAAACAAACAAAAAAAAATCCATGTCACTATTAATTCCACAACTGGTCTAGAAATCCAACTAAACCCATTCATCTGCCTGTTAGCCAAGCCCTTACCTAAGCTATGGAAAAAGACAGCTACTACATATTGGAAAACTGATTACTATTTAAGTCATTTAAAAAAAATCCAGCACTTTCACAGTGAGCAATGTACACACAAGCTGATTTAATTAAATGAAAAACGTGAATTAAAAGGATGGAAAAATAATGCTAAGGGACATGACTGGATTCGGTCCTTTAATAAGATTTGGCACTCCTGTAAAGCATGATAATGAGCTGGAGTTTCATATCCCACTAGTTTCATCCTTAACCACTTAAATACCAGCGGTCTCTGCCCCCTTAAGGACCAGAGACTGCTGGTACCATAAACAGCTCAATACAGATGAATAGAGATGGCCTGAACGGTTCGACCGCGAACCGATTCATGCGAACGTCAGTGGTTCGTGTTCGCGGTGAACCACAAACTATATGCGAGTTCGACCAGCCCCCTTACTACATCATTAGGGTCAAATTTGACCCTCTACATCACAGTCAGCAGACACAGGGTCGCCAATCAGGCCACACTCCCTCCTGGAGTCCCCCCCCCCCATTATAAAAAGCAGGCAGCATCAGGCTTTTCATTCACTCATGTGGCTGCAGTAATTAGAGAAGGGAGAGAACCTGCTGTAGACATAGGGAAAGCTAAGTTAGGCTCTTGTGTTAGGCTTGTTAGCTTGCTCCTTGCTGATACTTATTGCTAAAAAGCACTCCTCAACAGCTTGTTTGAGAGCTATTGTTGTTCTTGTGAGATATTTTTGTGTGTGTGTGTGTGTGTGTCCCACAGACACTTGTGTTGCATATACAGTCCTGTCAGCCAGTCGTAGCTGGCCCTTGGCCCCTTGCTAATTCCTACTGTGCCACTGCCAGGCCCAGCACATTCAGTGACTACCTGTGTGTGTGACAGCTACAGTACACATTTGTAATACCAATCACTGCATACCTACCTGTTCAGTGCACCTACCTACGTGAGCGCATGCAGTGTTATATACCACCAGTCACTGCATCTGTTCACGGTACCTGTGTGTGTGACAGCTGCACATTTGTAATACCAATCACTGCATACCTACCTGTTCAGTGCACCTACCTACGTGAGCGCACGCAGTGTTATATTCTATACCAGTCACTGCACCTGTTCACGGTACCTGTGTGTGTGACAACTGCACATTTGTAATACCAATCATTGCATACCTACCTGTTCAGTGCACCTACCTACGTGAGCGCACGCAGTGTTATATTCTATACCAGTCACTGCACCTGTTCACTGTACCTGTGTGTGTGACAGCTGCACATTTGTAATATTAGTCATTGCATAATTGTTCACAGTACCTGTGTGACCGCACGCTGTGTAATATACCAGTCCGTGCATACCTGTTAACTGCACCGGTGTGACAGCTGCACATTGTACTGTAATACCAGTCACTGCATACCTTTCACTGCACCTGTGTGACTGCACATTGTATTAGTCAAGACAGTGCATACCTTTCACTTCATCCCCCCCGATATGGACAAAACAACAGGCAAAGGCAGAGCCAGAGGCAGACCCAGAGGCAAGCCACCCGGCAGGTATGTTCGAGGTCGTGCTGACATGATTTCGTGCGGCCCTGGATCAAAGTATAGTGCTCAGAAGAAGGCACGTCCCATCAACTCCCATGATTGTCAGGACGTGGTTGACTATTTAACACAGAACAACTCATCTTCCGCAGCCACCAGCGCTACTAGAAGCACCACATCCGCTGCATTTGACACTTCACAGGAGTTATTTGGTGGGGAATTCACTGATTCACAGACATTATTGTTACAATAGGATGAAGGCGCTAAGCAAGTTACACAACCTCATATGTCTGAGTTAGGGTACACTATGGATGTAAGGTGTGAGGAGGAGGATGATGAAGTACCTGCTGTTGGTGCAGTTTTGAAGGTGTCTGATGCAAGCGAAGCTGGGGATGATGATTATGATGATGATGATGATACTGCCATGGATTCCACGTTGGATCTTAATAGACAAGATGACCAAGGGGACAGTTCAGAGGGGGAGTCAGAGAGGAGTAGGAGGAGACAAGTTGCTGAAAGAATGAGGGGGAGCTCGTCATCAGAAACAGCTGGTGGCAGTGCCCAGCGCCATGTATCGCCACCTATGGACAGCCAGCCAAAATTCCCTTTAACGTCAGCTGCTGATGCAACCATAGTGCCCACACCCCTGGGCTCAGCGGTGTAGACATTTTTTGTGTGTCTGCCTCAGATCAGAGCAATGCCATCTGTTCTCTCTGCCACCAAAAATTGAGCCATAGAAAGGCCAAAACCCGCGTAGGGACAACTGCCTTACGAAGGCACATGGAGAAAAGGCACAAACTGCAAAGGCAAGACCACCTGGGGAAAAGCAGCACACAAAAGAAAAGCCACCCTCATTCTCCTCTTCCTCCTTCAGGTGCATCATCTTCAGCCGCTTTCTCCCTTGCACCTTCACAATCACAGCCACCATCCTCCACTCCACCTCTCACCTTGAGCGGTTCCTACTCCTCTGCCAACAGCAGCAGCCAGGTGTACGTGAGGGAAATCTTTGAGCGGAAGAAGCCAATGTCTGCCAGTCACCCTCTTGCTCGGCGTCTGACAGCTGGCTTGGTGGAACTGTTAGCTTGCCAGCTGTTACCATACCAGCTGGTAGACTCTGAGGCCTTCCGAAAATTTGTGACCATTGGGACACCGCAGTGGAAGATACCAGGCCGCAATTATTTTTCAAAAAAGGCGATACCCAAACTGTACCGTAAAGTTGAAAGGCAAGTGGTGTCATCTCTGGCACACAGCGTTGGGTCAAGGGTACACCTGACCACGGATGCCTGGTCTGCCAAGCACGGTCAGGGCAGGTACATTACTTAAACAGCCCATTGGGTCAACCTGGTGACCGTTGGCAAGCAGGGAGTACGTGGCTGTGCAGCGGACCTAGTTGTGACACCTCCACAGCTTGCAGGCAGGCCTGCTGCCACCTCCTCTCCTTCTCCTCCTACTCCTCCTGCTACATCCTGTTTGCTGTTGTCCTCCTCCTTGGCTGAGTGGCAGTGCAGCTCTACTGGTGCTGCGATCTCCTCTCCAGCTACACAGCCCCAGCTCCCCAGGGCCTATGCTGCATGCCTGGTACGACGGTGTCACGCCATCTTAGACATGTCTTGCCTCAAAGCGAAGAGTCACACTCGAGCAGCTCTCCTGGCTGCTCTTAACAAACAGGTGGATCAGTGGCTGACCCCGCACCAAATGGAGATTGGCAACGTGGTGTGTGACAATGGCAGCAATCTCATTTCGGCTTTGAATTTAAGAAAGTTGACACATGTACCCTGCATGGCACATGTGCTGAATCTAATAATTCAGAGATTTGTGTCTAAGTACCCAGGCTTACAGGACATCCTGAAGCAGGCCAGGAAGTTGTGTGGGCATTTCAGGTGGTCTTACACGGCTATGGCACGCTTGGCCAATATTCAGCAGAGAAAGAACTTGCCGGTGAGACGCTTGATTAGCCATAGCCCGACTCACTGGAATTCAACCCTCCTTATGTTTAACCGCCTTCTACAACAGGAGAAAGCCGTCAACCAGTATCTCTACAACTACAGTAAAAGGACACACTTTGGGGAGATGGGGATGTTCTGGCTGAAGTACAGGACACTCATGTGAAATTCCTGCAGACTCATGCGGCCGTTTGAGGAGGTGACAAACCTGGTGAGTCGCAGTGAAGGCGCCATCAGCGACTTGATCCCATATGCTCTCTTCCTGGAGGGTGCCGTGCATAGAGTGGTGGATCAAGCTGTGGAGGAGTGTGAACAGGAACAGGAGGAAGAGTTGTGGGATCAATTCTCAGAACCAGATGTTTCCTCAACACCTGCGGCAGCACAGAGGAGGGGGGAGGAGGAGGAGGAGGATGAGCCGTGTAGGGAAGAGGAGTCAGATGATGAGGAAGGTTTTTTTTTTTTGAGGAGGCGGAAGAACAACCACAGCAGGCGTCGCAGGGGGCTTGTGCTGCTCAACTTTCCCGTGGTATTGTTCGTGGCTGGGGGGGAGGAGGAGAACTTACCTGACATCACTGAGGAAGAGGAAGAGGAGATGGATAGTAAGTCTGCATCCAAATTTAGGCAGATGGTGTTTTTCATGCTGTCCAGCCTGTTGAGGGACCCCCGTATAAAAAACTCAAGGGGAATGAGCTGTACTGGGTGGCCACGCTATTAGACCCATTCGGTATAGGCACAAAGTGGCAGAGATGTTTCCAAATCACCAGAAGGCAGAAAGGATGCAGCACTTGCAGAACAAGCTGGCAACTATGCTTTACAGTGCGTTTAAGAGTGATGTCACAGCACAACGGAATAAAGGTACCACTGCCAGTATTCCTTCTCCCATGTCCACGCAGGCAAGTACAGGACGCTCTAGCGATCTCATGGTGATGTCGGACATGTGGACATTCTTTAGTCCAACCTTAGCCCTTCCGGATCCACCCTCCACCAATGCCTCGACCGGCAGGTAGCAGACTACCTGGCCTTAAGTGTGGATGTAGACACTGTGAGCAGCGATGAACCCCTGGACTACTGGGTGCGCAGGCTTGACCTGTGGCAGGAGCTGTCACAATTTGCCATCCAACTTCTCTCTTGCCCTGCCTCAAGCTTCCTGTCAGAAAGGACCTTCAGCACAGCTGGAGGTATTGTCACTGAGAAGAGAAGTCGCCTACGTCACAAAAGTTTTCAGTACCTCGCCTTTATCAAAATGCATGAGGCATGGATCCTGGAGGGCTACTGCCCGCCCGAAGACTAAGTCAGTCCCCACACACAGCATCTCTGCCTGCACGCCGTGTGACTGCCTGCCCCAAGACTAAGTCACTCCGCACACAGCATCTCTGCCTGCAGGCCGCTTGACTGCCTTCTCCGCCACCACCAACAGGGTCCCGGACTCCAGGCGGATTCCTGAATTTTTAAGGCTGCTACTAGCAGCGGCTGCTATAATAAATTTTCTGGTGCGTGTATATGCATGCCTAATTTTTCTGCAACAACAAAACAAAAGGCATGTACATGTGTCAATTTCCCTTCATGATCGTTACCTTGCCGCGGTGAAGGGGCTTGCGTATCACAATGAAGCAATGACTGCCGGCTATATGAGTGTCTCGGGGGGGGGGGCAAACCCAAGATACTAAGGTTGTTGCTTCATTGTGGACAGACCAAATTCAATCAGCTGTACAGTCACTTGTTTTGTCATTGAGCTACCTCAGCCCGACGACCATATGGGCTTGAAACCCGCTATCGCCTGCACCCTGGCCATGGTGCGCACCTAGGGATGAGCGTAATGACCTAATTACGAATTTCCGAAATTTCGCGAAATTACTACAATTACGATTTTAGCAGTAATCGAAATTTCGTAATTTTCGCAAATTACGCAAATTTTCGTAATTACGATTACGAAATTTAGTATTTTAAAGTTTGCAAAGGTTTCTATCCCTCTAGATGCCTAAAATGAATAACCAACCAATCCTCCTTCTCCTCCCTCTCTCTCTCTCTCTCTCTCTCTCTCTCTCTCTCTCTCTCTCTCTCTCTCTCTCTCTCCAGAGATCTGTAGTATTTCAAAACCATACTCACATTCATGACATGTCCAGGGATCAAACCCAGGCCAACCACATGGAAGACAGCTATGCTCACCACCATACCACCAAACACAGACTAAATAGACTGCTAACCTAAATCTTACTTGTAGACAGTCATATGAGACACATGCTGGGTGCAGGGCTTTGTGATTGGACCATGCGATAGAGTGAGGTGCAAAAATGAAATCATGCCTAGCAGAGGATGGTTTCACAGTGCTAAATGCTAGGCTGGCTGTGGTGCAATTGGTTAGTGTGTCTGGCTGGTAACAGCAAGGTTACAGGTTCAATTCCATCCAGGCATGTCTTTTCCTTTTGCGTCCAACAGTTGTCCAAACAGAGCCAACAGAGCCCCAGATAGCCATGTAGAGTTAGGTCACAGCTAGCCTGGCTGTGGTGCAATTGGTTAGTGTGTCTGGCTGGTAACAGCAAGGTTACAGGTTCGATTCCATCCAGGCATGTCTTTTCCTTTTGCGTTCAACAGTTGTCCAAACAGAGCCAACAGAGCCCCAGATAGCCATGTAGAGTTAGGTCACAGCTAGCCTGGCTGTGGTGCAATTGGTTAGTGTGTCTGGCTGGTAACAGCAAGGTTACAGGTTTGATTCCATCCAGGCATGTCTTTTCCTTTTGCGTGCGCGCGCTGCGCCATTGAACCCCATGGGGTATTTTGCGTGCGTAAAACTTTACGCATGCAAAACTTTGTGCTCGGTGTTTGGACAACTGTTGAACTCAAAAGGAAAAGACATGCCTGGATGGAATCGAACCTGTAACCTTGCTGTTACCAGCCAGACACACTAACCAATTGCACCACAGCCAGGCTAGCTGTGACTAGTGTTGGGCGAACAGTGTTCGCCACTGTTCGGGTTCTGCAGAACATCACCCTGTTCGGGTGATGTTCGAGTTCGGCCGAACACCTGACGGTGCTCGGCCAAACCGTTCGGCCATATGGCCGAACTAAGAGCGCATGGCCGAACGTTCCCCGAACGTTCGGCTAGCGCTGTGATTGGCCGAACGGGTCACGTGGTTCGGACCCGAACGCGCTCTGATTGGCCGAACGGTCACGTGGTTCGGGTAAATAAATACCCGAACCACGTCATATCTCCGCCATTTGTCTGTGGGTTTAGCTTTGGGTAGGCAGGCAGGGTAGTTCGCGCTCCAGCCACGCTAGCCAGGGTCCCCCCTGTCATTGTGTCACTGCTGGGAACAGTAGTACACCGCTTGCTCAGCCACACTATATAGCATTCTGTTTACTGCCACTCTGTGTACCTCGCTCAGCCACACTATATAGCATTCTGTTTACTGCCACTCTGTGTCTGCTGGGAATAGTAGTACACCGCTTGCTCAGCCACACTATATAGCATTCTGTTTACTGCCACTCTGTGTACCTCGCTCAGCCACACTATATAGCATTCTGTTTACTGCCACTCTGTGTCTGCTGGGAATAGTGGTACACCGCTCGCTCAGCCACACTATATAGCATTCTGTTCACTGTTCTGTGTCTGCTTGGAATAGTGGTACACCGCTCGCTCAGCCACACTATATAGCATTCTGTTTACTGTTCTGTGTCTGCTGGGAATAGTGGTACACCGCTCGCTCAGCCACACTATATAGCATTCTGTTTACTGTTCTGTGTCTGCTGGGAATAGTGGTACACCGCTCGCTCAGCCACACTATATAGCATTCTGTGCACTGTTCTGTGTCTGCTGGGAATAGTGGTACACCGCTCGCTCAGCCACACTATATAGCATTCTGTTCACTGTTCTGTGTCTGCTGGGAATAGTGGTACACCGCTCGCTCAGCCACACTATATAGCATTCTGTTTACTGTTCTGTGTCTGCTGGGAATAGTGGTACACCGCTCGCTCATCCACACTATATAGCATTCTGTTCACTGTTCTGTGTCTGCTGGGAATAGTGGTACACCGCCCGCTCAGCCACACTATATAGCATTCTGTTCACTGTTCTGTGTCTGCTGGGAACAGTAGTACACCGCTCGCTCAGCCAGAGTATATAGCATTGTGTTTACTGCCACTCTGTGTACACCGCTCAGCCAGACTATATACCATTGTTTACTGACACTCTGTGTACACCGCTCAGCCAGACTATATACCATTGTTTACTGACACTCTGTGTACACCGCTCAGCCAGACTATATACCATTGTTTACTGCCACTCTGATTCTGCTGGGAACAGTAGTACACCGCTCGCTCAGCCAGACTATATAGCATTGTGTTTACTGCCACTCTGTGTACACCGCTCAGCCAGACTATATACCATTGTTTACTGACACTCTGTGTACACCGCTCAGCCAGACTATATACCATTGTTTACTGAAACTCTGTGTACACCGCTCAGCCAGACTATATACCATTGTTTACTGCCACTCTGATTCTGCTGGGAACAGTAGTACACCGCTCGCTCAGCCAGACTATATACCATTGTTTACTGACACTATATAGCAGACTATATAGCATTGTGTGTACACCGCTCAGCCAGACTATATACCATTGTTTACTGACACTCTGTGTACACCGCTCAGCCAGACTATATACCATTGTTTACTGCCACTCTGATTCTGCTGGGAACAGTAGTACACCGCTCGCTCAGCCAGACTATATACCATTGTTTACTGACACTCTGTGTACACCGCTCAGCCAGACTATATACCATTGTTTACTGCCACTCTGATTCTGCTGGGAACAGTAGTACACCGCTCGCTCAGCCAGACTATATAGCATTGTGTTTACTGCCACTCTGTGTACACCGCTCAGCCACACTATATAGCATTGCGTACTCTGCCAGTCAGTGTGTATATTGCTGGGATCAGTAATACTCCACTCACCGTCAACCACTATATGAGCTCAACATGAGTTCCCCAGAGACCTCCGCTGTGAGCAGCACTCCCAACAACAGCAACAGCCAACGCCCCACGCAAGCTATAACATCCACACCAGCAGCCAGTGGTCAGCAGCAGCCCTCCCCGGAGGAGAACGTTGTGTCCATCAGTCCGTCGCCAGAGCGATTAATGAGGGCTGCCATTGAGGAGATGATGGGGCCTGATGTGGAGGAGGAGGTCTGGCTCAGGCCAGCATCCCAAGTTAATGTTGAGGACGATGAGGGGTCTGTGTCTGGGGATGTTGGGGTGGCAGAGGTGGTGGGTGGGTCAGACTCAGGAGAAGAGTTGTATGATGAGGATGATGATCGGGACCATCTGTATGTGCCTCAGAGTCCGACCCCGGAAAACATGTTGTATCGTGTGTTTAGGTACTAAAATCTGCGTTCCCTCCCAGTAGTGTTGGGCGAACAGTGTTTGCCACTGTTCGGGTTCTGCAGAACATCACCCTGTTCGGGGTGACTATATAGCAGACTATATAGCATTGTGTTTAATGCCACTCTGTGTACACGGCTCAGCCACACTATATAGCATTGTGTTTACTTCCACTCTGTGTCTGCTGGGAACAGTAGTACACCGCTCACCCGCCACTGTATAGCATTGTGCTCTGTGTCACTGCTGACAATAGTGGTACACCGCTCACCCACCACTGTATAGCATTTCTGTACTGCCACTGTACTGCTGCCAGTCAGCGTGTACTTTAAGGATAAGTGAAATGAGGAAGAAATCCGGTGAAAGAGGGAGGGGCAAGGGAAGAGGTGTTTCCCCTGACGGTTCACGTACAGGCCACAGGGGAGCACCCAAGAAAACCCACTCAATACTGCCCATGTTGTCCAGGACAACAACCCTCACAGATCCAAAAGAACAGGACCAGATAATTACTTGGATGACCTCTCAAGCGTCCAGCAGTGGGTTAAGCAGCACCAGCACATCACGCACGAGGTCCGAGTCCTCAGCCAGTTAAAGTCTGGGCTTTCTTTGAAGACTGCACTGAGGATGTTACCATGGCGATTTGCAAGGTGTGCAAGACCCGCCTGAGCAGGGGGAAAAGTATTAACAACCTCTCCACCACCAGCATGAGCCGCCACATTCTATCCAAACATCCCACTCTGTGGGCAAACGCGGCAGGACAGGGTACCACCAGCAACACTGCCTCCCTTGGGTTCACCAGACTCACCACCAGACCCGCCTCAGCAGCAGCAGTAGCCCAGCCATTGCGTGGTTCACAACATTCACAAACATCAGACGATGCTGACACTGTCACTTTCCGGACTAGTGCTCTTGAGGTCTCCCAGTGTTCATCAAACACAACAACCAACAGCCCTTCGGTGTGCAGCGCTACGGTTGAGTTGTCTGTCTCTGAGATGTTTGAGCACAAGAGGAAATTGCCAGCAAATGACCCCCGGGCCGTGGCAGTAACAGCCAGCCAGCATAGCCAAGCTTCTGGCCTGCGAAATGCTGCCATATCGAGTGGTGGAGACAAACAGCTTCAAGGGCATGATGTCAGTGGCCATCCCACGTTACGTTGTTCCCAGCCGCTACCACTTTGCGCGCTCTGCAGTGCCTGAGTTGCATGAGCACGTGGTCAGCTAAATAACCCGAAGCTTGAAGAATGCCGTTGCCTGCAAGGTTCACCTCACCACTGACACCTGGACGAGTGCGTTCGGCCAGGGTCGATACATCTCCCTTACCGCGCACTGGGTGAACCTTGTGGAGCCTGGCAGCGATTCCTCACCTGCTACGGCGCGGGTGTTGCCCACGCCGCAAACAGCTGGATAACAACAGCAGCACCTACCTCTCTGACTCCTTCTCCTCCAACGCATCTCAAAGCTGTACCTCATCCGGAAATGCTAACCCAGCACCAGCAGCAGTAGGATCGTGGAAGCAGTGCAGCACAGCTGTTGGCATGCGTCAGCAAGCGTTGCTGAAGCTGATCTGCCTTGGGGATAAGCAGCACACAGGGGAGGAAATTTGGAGGGGAGTAAAGGAACAGACGGATTTGTGGCTGGCACCGCTGGACCTGAAACCGGGCATGAAGCTAGACACCTGGCACGAACTGGCAATGTACGCAATAGAGGTGCTGGCTTGCCCGGCAGCCAGCGTTATGTCGGAACGCTGTTTCAGTGCTGCCGGAGGCATCATCACAGATCGGCGTATCCGCCTCTCCACAGAAAATGCAGACCGTCTGACTCAAATTAAAATGAATCAATCCTGGATTGGAAACGACTACGCAACACTCCTGGACCCCAACCAAGTAACATGACCGATGAACATCTGGGATGGTTTAGCGTTTCCGGTCCCTGTTTATTGAACCTCTCATCTGTATTACATTTATGACTGCATGGCGGCAAAAAGCATTGCTGCTATATCCGCACGCTTTTTGTCCTCATGCAAGGCCTGGGTTGTTGTGTCTCACAAAGCGTGGCCTTCTCCTCCTGCGCCTCCTCCTGTTCCATCACGTGTGCTGCTGCTGCTGCTGCTGCTGCTGCTGCTGGGTTACCGTTGCCGGTCCCTGTTTATGGAACCTCTTATCTTTATTACATTTATGACTACATGGCGGTACAAAGCATGCTATCCGCACGCTTTTTGTCCTCATGCAAGGCCTGGGTTGTTGTGTCTCACAAAGCGTGGCCTTCTCCTCCTGCGCCTCCTCCTGTTCCATCACGTGTGCTGCTGCTGCTGCTGCTGCTGCTGGGTTACCGTTGCCGGTCCCTGTTTATGGAACCTCTTATCTTTATTACATTTATGACTACATGGCGGTACAAAGCATGCTATCCGCACGCTTTTTGTCCTCATGCAAGGCCTGGGTTGTTGTGTCTCACAAAGCGTGGCCTTCTCCTCCTGCGCCTCCTCCTGTTCCATCACGTGTGCTGCTGCTGCTGCTGCTGCTGGGTTAGCGTTGCCGCGTGGTCCCTGTTTATTGAACCTCTTATCTTTATTACATTTATGACTACATGGCGGTACAAAGCATGCTATCCGCACGCTTTTTGTCCTCATGCAAGGCCTGGGTTGTTGTGTCTCACAAAGCGTGGCCTTCTCCTCCTGCGCCTCCTCCTGTTCCATCACGTGTGCTGCTGCTGGGTTAGCGTTGCCGCGTGGTCCCTGTTTATTGAACCACTTATCTTTATTACATTTATGACTGCATGGTGGTACAAAGCATGCTATCCGCACGCTTCTTGTCCTCATGCAAGGCCTGGGTTGTTGTGTCTCAAAGCGTGGCCTTCTCCTCCTGCGCCACCCTCCTCCTGTTCCATCACGTGTGCTGCTGCTGGGTTAGCATTACCGGTCCCTTTTCCTGGAACCTCTTATATGTATTACATTTATGACTGCATGCCGACAAAAAGCATGTTACCTGTGCAAAGAAAACAGACATTTCCCGCATTTAAAAGACAGTTTTCCCTTTGAAACTTTAAAATCGATTTTCTCAAAAACTATAAGCTCTTTTTGCAAAAAAATTTTTTCCTCTTGTACCCACTCCCAAGGTGCACATACCCTGTAAATTTGGGGTATGTAGCATGTAAGGAGGCTTTACAAACCACAAAAGTTCGGGTCCCCATTGACTTCCATTATGTTCGGAGTTCGGGTCGAACACCCGAACATCGCGGCCATGTTCGGCCTGTTCGGCCCGAACCCGAACATCTAGATGTTCGCCCAACACTAGCTGTGACCTAACTCTACATGGCTATCTGGGGCTCTGTTGGCTCTGTTTGGACAACTGTTGAACGCAAAAGGAAAAGACATGCCTGGATGGAATCGAACCTGTAACCTTGCTGTTACCAGCCAGACGCACTAACCAATTGCACCACAGCCAGCCTAGCATTTAGCATTGTGAAACCATCCTCTGCTAGGCATGATTTCATTTTTGCACCTCACTCTATCGCATGGTCCATGGTCCAATCACAAAGCCCTGCACCCAGCATGTGTCTCATATGACTGTCTACAAGTAAGATTTAGGTTAGCAGTCTATTTAGTGTGTGTTTGGTGGTATGGTGGTGAGCATAGCTGTCTTCCATGTGGTTGGCCTGGGTTTGATCCCTGGACATGTCATGAATGTGAGTATGGTTTTGAAATACTACAGATCTCGAGAGAGAGAGAGAGAGAGAGAGAGAGAGAGAGAGAGAGAGAGAGAGAGAGAGAGAGAGAGAGAGAGAGAGAGAGAGAGAGAGAGAGAGAGAGAGAGAGAGAGAGGAGGGAGAGGAGGAGGAGAGGAGGAGAGGAGAGAGGAGGAGAGGAGGAGAGGAGGAGAGGAGGAGGGGAGGAGGAGGAGGGGGGAGGAGGAGGGGGGAGGAGGAGGGGGAGGAGGAGAGGAGGGGGGGAGGAGGAGGGGGAGGAGGAGAGGAGGGGGGGGAGGAGGAGGGGGGGAGGAG